>NW_007260479.1:1630778-1642530 GCF_000164805.1 Carlito syrichta
GATGAGGTCTCGCCAAGTTGCCCAGGCAGGTCTTGAACCCGCGGGCTCAAGCAATCCACTAACCTCAGCTTCCCAAAGCCCGGGATTACAGGCTGAGCCACCGAGCCCAGCATGCTTGTCCTTCTTTATGGCTGCATAATATTCCGTTGTGTATATGCACCACTTTTTTTTATCCAGTTCAGTCAATGGGCAGCATGGTTGGTTCTATGCTTTTGCTATTGTGAATAGTGCTGTAATAAACATGCCTGTGCAAGTTTCTTTTTTGTAAAATGATTTGAGTTCTTACAGGTAAATTCTCAGTAGGAGGATTGCTTGGTCTTATGGAAGGTCAATGCCTAGTTCTTTCAGACATCGCCACATTGTCTTCCAAAGAGGTTGCACTAGTTTGCATTCCCACTAACAGTGTAGAAACCTTCCTTTTTCTCCCTGTCCTCGCCAGCATCTGGTGTTGATTGTCTTATTAATGATGTCCATTCTTACTGGGCTTAGTGGTATCTTAGTATGGTTTTGATTTGCATTTTTCTGATGATGAGTGAGTCTGAACAGTTTTTCATGTGTCTGTTGACTGCCCGTATATCTTCTTTTGAGAAGTGTCTATTCATGTCTTTTGCTCATTTTTAAATGGGACTGTGTGTTTTTCTTCCTTTCGGCACATTTTAGTTCCTTGTAGATCCTGGATTTAAGGTCTTTGTCAGATATACAGTTGGCAAATATTTTTTTTCCATTCTATGGGTTGTCTCCTCACTCTCTTGATGGTTTATTTTGCTCTGCAGAATGTTTTCAGTTTGGTAAGGTCCCACTTGTCTATCTTATCTCTTATGGCATGGGCACTTGGGGTTTTGATCAGGAATTTGTTACCTGTTTCAATTTCCATAAGGGTGTCTCCTGCATTTTCTAAAGTTCTTAGTTTGAGGTTTTACATTTAGGTCTTTGATCCATTTGGAATTGATGTTTGTGTATGGTTACAGGTAGGGATACTGTTTCAATCTTCTGCGTGTGGTCAGTCAGTTTTCCCAGTACCATTTACTGAATAGGTTCTCCTCTCCTCAGTGATTGTTGATGGAGGCTTTGTTGAGGATGAGTTTGGTTGAGAAATTGAGACTTTGAGTCTGGAATCTCTATCCTGTTCCATTTGACTATATGTCTGTTCTTGTACTAATACCAAGCTGTTTTGATTACTGTAGTCATATAGTAAAGTTTGAAATCTGGAAGTGTGATATCTCTTTCTTTGTTTATTTTTGCTAAGGATTGTTTTGGCTATTCAAGGTTGTTTATGTTTCCATATGAATTTCTGTATTGTCATTTCCAGGTATGACAAGAATGATGTTGGTAATTTAATGGGTACTGCATTGAATCTGTAGATTGCCTTTGGTAGAATGGACATCTTAACAATATTGATTCTTCCTATACAAGAGCATATATTTTCCATTTGTTTGTCTTCTTGGATTTATTTGAGTAGTGTTTTGTATTTCCCATTGTAAAGGTCTTTCACTTCTCTGGTTAGAAAGATGCCAAGGTATTTTATTTTTTATGTGTCTATTGTGAATGGAACTGTGCTTTTTATTTGGTTCTCTGCCTGCTTGTTATTGGTGTATGAGAATGCAACTGTCTTTTGAGCATTTATTTTGCACCTTGAAATTTTGTCAAAATCCTTTATCAGTGAAAGCAGGTTTTGACAGATTCTATTGGACTTTCGAAGCATAGGATCATACCATTAGCAAAGAGGGATAATTTAATTACCTCTTTCCTATTTGGATACTCCTGATTTTCTACTCTTTAATAATTGCTACTACTAAGACTTCCAATACAATGTTGAACAAGAGAGGTGAAAGTGGGCAGCCTTGTCTTGTTCCAGTTTTTGGTGAAAATATTTCTAGTGTCTGTTTAACTATATGCTGGCTGTGGGTTTATTATAGATGGTGTTTGCAAGTTTGAGGTATGTTCCTTCTATGCCTAGGTGTTTGAGATTTTTAATCAAGAGGTGATGCCCAATTTTATCAAAAACTTTTCAGCATCTAATGATATAATCATATGGCTCTTGCTTTTACATTTGTTGACATATTTAATTACATTTATGGCCTTGCAGATGTTGAACCAGCCCTGCATCCTGGGGATGAAGCCTACTTGGTCATGGTGGATGATTTTGGAGATGTGTTGTTGAATCTGATTTGCTAGACTCTTATTGAGAATTTTTGCATCTGTGTTCATCAGGAATATTGGCCTGTAGTTCTCTTCCTTGTTGAATCTTTACCTTGTTTGGGTATCTGTGTGATGTTAGCCACATACAATTATTTAGAGAGAATTCCATCTTTCTCAAATTCTTAGAATACTTTCAGTAGGATTGATATCAGTTCCTTCTTGAATGTTTTGCAGAATTCTGCTGGAAAGCCATCCAGTCTGGGCCTTTTTTTTTTGTAGGTAATTTTCTTATGATGTAGTCAATTTCTTGGGTTGATTTTGGTCTATTTGTTGTCCCATTGACTTCTTGTTTCAATCCTGGGAGGTTGTGTGATGTCAGAAAGTCCTCTATTTCATTTAGGTTATCATGTTTGTTTTCATACAGATGTGCATAGTAATCTCTGATAATCTTTTATATTTCTTCAGCATTGGTTATGATTTGATGTTTTGCATTTCTGATTGTGTTTATTTGGGTACTTTATTTTTCTTGGTCATTCCGGCTAGAGGTTCATCAATCTTGTCTATTCTTTCAAAGAACCAGCTTTCTATCTTGTTGATTTTTTTCTGTGATATTTTTCTCTTCTGTGTCCCGTATTTGGCCTTTTACTTTGGTGATCTGGATTCTTCTGCTAAAGTTATGGTTTTGGTGGTTTTGTCTTTCCAGTTCCCATAGGTGCAACATAGGTGATTTGTTAGGCTGTTAACTTTAGATCATTCCATTTTCTTTATGTGTGTTCACAGTTAGAACAGCTTTCATGGCATCCCAGAGGTTTTGGTAAGATGATTCTTCACTTTCAATTGTTTCCAGGAATCTCTTAATTTCTGTTTTGATTTTGGTGTGACCCAGTAGTCATTTAGTATCATGTTGTATACTATCCATGTATTTGAGGGATTTGGGGGATTTTGCTGGTGTTGATACTTATTTTTATTTTTCTGTGGCCTGAGAAAGTACATGGCAGTATTTTGATCTTATGAAATTTGCTTTGGCTTGATTTATGGCCAAATATGTGACTGATGTTGGAGTACATTCCATGTGATAGTGAGTAGAATGTATATTCTATGGTTGTCTGGTGGTTATTGTGTACATATCTATTAAGTCATTTGGTTAAGCATCAAGTTGAGGTTCCGGATCTCTTTGTTGATGTTTTGCCTCGATGATCTATCAAGTGTTGTTAGTGGAATATTTAAGTTCCCAGCTATAATAGTGTTAGAGTTAATATCTTTTTTTGTTTACTTAGTAGTTGCTATATAAATGCTGGTGCTCCTGTGTTGAGTGCATATATGTTTAGGAAGATATTCATGTTTAAGAATTGAAACTTTTATTAGTATGTAATGTCCTTTCATATTTTTTGAAATTTTTGATAACTCAAAGGTTGTTTTGTCTGATATTAAGATCACAATTCCTGCCTTCTTTTGTTATCCATTTGCTGTAAGCTCATTTTCCATCCTCTAACCTTGAGTCCATGTGCCTCCTTTGTGATGAGATGAGTTTCCTGGATGCAACAAACAATTGGGTCATTTTTTAAAATCCAGTTTGCCATTCTTTGTCTTTTAGTGGTGCATTTTTTCCATTCACATTCAGACTGATTATTGAAATGTGATCGTTTATCCCTTTCATGAGGGTCTTATAAATTTTATCTTTGTTTGTTTTTAGCTTTTGGGTTGATGTATGTGTTGTATGTTTTTCAAGTTTGTTGTTGCAGTGTATTCTTTGCTGATTCTGTTTGCTGCTATTCTCTTGGGAAATATGTGGTCATTCTTTCTTTCTTTCTTTCTTTCTTTCTTTCTTTCTTTCTTTCTTTCTTTCTTTCTTTCTTTCTTTCTTCTATGCTTAATACCTTTTAAGTGTTTCCTGTAGAGGTGATCTGGAAGCTCTATATTCTCTTAGGGATTGGATACCTGGGAAGGATTTTGATTCTTCATTGGTGATGAAGCTGAATTTGACTAGGTAGGAAATTCTTGGTTGAAATTAAACAATTTTTGAGGACCTTGAATTTTGGACTCCAGTCCCTTCTCACTTGTAGTGTTTCTGCTGCTAGGTCTGCTGCTATTCTGATTGGTTTTCCCCAGTAGGTAGTCTGACCTTTCTCTCTTGCTGCCTTTAGAATTTTTTTCTTTGTCTACTTTGTGTACTTTTTGTAGGTGATTGACTATGTGTCTAGGGGTCAGTCTTCTCATTTGAGGTCTTGCAGAGATTCTCTGTATCTGTTGTATTTCGATGGTAACATCTCTGGTGAAATGGGGAAAGTTTTCTTTTTCTTTTTTTTTTTTTTTTTTTGAGTTGGAGTCTCACTCTGTCGCCCAGACTGGAGTGCAGTGGCATGCTCCCAGCCACCACAGCTTCGACCTGCTGGGCTCCAGGGATCCTTCCACCTCAGCCTTCCAAGTAGCTGGAACTACAGGTATGCACTATCACACCTGGCTAATTTTTTTATTTTACTGTAGAGACGAGGTCTTGTCAAGGTGCCTGGACTGGTCTCAAACCTGCGGGCTCAGGTAATCCACTAGTGTCAGCCTCCCAAAGTGCTCGGATTACAGGCTGAGCCACTGAACCCGGCCGCAAGACCTCATTTTTACCAAAAAAAATTTTTTTTTTTTTTTTTGAGTTGGAGTCTCACTCTGTCGCCCAGACTGGAGTGCAGTGGCATGCTCCCAGCCACCACAGCTTCGACCTGCTGGGCTCCAGGGATCCTTCCACCTCAGCCTTCCAAGTAGCTGGAACTACAGGTATGCACTATCACACCTGGCTAATTTTTTTATTTTACTGTAGAGACGAGGTCTTGTCAAGGTGCCTGGACTGGTCTCAAACCTGCGGGCTCAGGTAATCCACTAGTGTCAGCCTCCCAAAGTGCTCGGATTACAGGCTGAGCCACTGAACCCGGCCGCAAGACCTCATTTTTACCAAAAAAAATTTTTTTTTTTTTTTTTGAGTTGGAGTCTCACTCTGTCGCCCAGACTGGAGTGCAGTGGCATGCTCCCAGCCACCACAGCTTCGACCTGCTGGGCTCCAGGGATCCTTCCACCTCAGCCTTCCAAGTAGCTGGAACTACAGGTATGCACTATCACACCTGGCTAATTTTTTTATTTTACTGTAGAGACGAGGTCTTGTCAAGGTGCCTGGACTGGTCTCAAACCTGCGGGCTCAGGTAATCCACTAGTGTCAGCCTCCCAAAGTGCTCGGATTACAGGCTGAGCCACTGAACCCGGCCGCAAGACCTCATTTTTACCAAAAAAAATTTTTTTTTTTTTTTTTGAGTTGGAGTCTCACTCTGTCGCCCAGACTGGAGTGCAGTGGCATGCTCCCAGCCACCACAGCTTCGACCTGCTGGGCTCCAGGGATCCTTCCACCTCAGCCTTCCAAGTAGCTGGAACTACAGGTATGCACTATCACACCTGGCTAATTTTTTTATTTTACTGTAGAGACGAGGTCTTGTCAAGGTGCCTGGACTGGTCTCAAACCTGCGGGCTCAGGTAATCCACTAGTGTCAGCCTCCCAAAGTGCTCGGATTACAGGCTGAGCCACTGAACCCGGCCGCAAGACCTCATTTTTACCAAAAAAAATTTTTTTTTTTTTTTTTGAGTTGGAGTCTCACTCTGTCGCCCAGACTGGAGTGCAGTGGCATGCTCCCAGCCACCACAGCTTCGACCTGCTGGGCTCCAGGGATCCTTCCACCTCAGCCTTCCAAGTAGCTGGAACTACAGGTATGCACTATCACACTCGGCTAATTTTTTATTTTTTGTAGAGATGAGGTCTCACCACATTGCCTGGGTGTGTCTCGAGCTGCAGGCTCAGCCAATACACTCGCCTGGGTCTCCCAAAGTTCTAGGATTACAGGTTGAGTCACTGAGCCTGACTGGAAAGTTTTCTTGAATAACCTGGAATACTTGCTCCAAGGTTTTTTCCATTTCCCTTTCTTCTTCTGGGATACCAATCAGGCATAGGTTCATACTTGTGATATAATCACATATCCCTTGTAAACTTTGTTCTCTCTTTGTGAGTTTTCTTTCTATGTTTTGTACAGATCAGGTTAATTCTATGTTTTTCTCTTCAAGATCTGAGATTCTTCTGTTTGATTAATTCTACTTTTCATGTTTGTCATCTTGTTATTTATTTCCTGGATGAAATTTTTTATGGTCAAAATCTGTTACAAGTTCTTTCAGTGTTGCATCTTGTCTTTCTTGAGTCTTATTCACTCTTTCCATACATTTGCTAATCCCTGTTGTATTTTGGAATCAATTGTTTGTGACTTCTATTGTTTGGGCGCTAAGGTCTGATTGTTCAGGCATTTTCTCTTTGTTACACTGGAAATTACCTGTGTTCTTCTATTGATTTTTCCTCATTTGTGACAGATCTCTTTCTTTTCTCTTTATTCAGTGACAATGGGAGAGGTTTTCACTTCTGATATTTGCTTAGTCTTTTATTTTACCCTGATCAGATCTCTGAATTTGTTATATTTTGAAACAGGGTTGTGGGTCGGTATCTTTCCTGTCTCTTGTAGTTTTGAGAGTTGAATTAGGTGGAGGATGGGGCAGTAGGATTCAGAAACTACTTGCAAATCATAATGTTCACTGATTGTAGTATGGGTTTCCTGAGAACCAGTCCCCACCACTACTCTATATGATGATGCAATGGGTAATTGTGTACACCTTTGAGTCCAAGATACAGTAATAGGATTGAAGAGAACAGAGAAAAGTAGTATAAAATAAGACAAACAAAAATTAAAAATAAAAACAACAACAAAAAAAACACAAAACAAAGCAGAAACTAAAGCAAAAAACATTTGAACATGTACACACACACCCACACCAAAACAAACTGGAATAACAACAAAGCAAAACAAAATAAACAACAAAAAACCTCCAGAAAAACCAAATGCATACACACACTCAACACATAATAAAGGTAGAAGGAAAAGAGAAAGAAAAAAAGAGAAAAGAAAAAAAAAAAGAATTCAAATTGAGCCCTCACAAATTTTTTTACACACACATTTTACTAAAAAAGAGAACAAAAAAATTAAAAAAAAACCTAAAGCAAATACAAACCAATAAAAAAACCCGTGAAAGATCAACACTCAATTAATCATGTACACATATAAACAGAAAAGAAAAAAATCTATAGAAGAAATTTAAAAAAGAAAAAGATAAAAGGGATGTAGATAAAACCCTCACATACACATTCATGCACAAAGGAAAAATATAAAACTTCTAACAAGCATAGAGATACTTAAAAAAACAAAACCTATCTTCTTGTGGCACATTCTATAACTGTTCTTCTCAGCTGCATCTCTGCTGTCTGCTGCAAAGCTTCAGCCTCATTTACAATCTCCCCAGTGTCTGACCTAGGGAAGGAGCATGGGGCATGGGAGTGGATGAGTCATCCCTTCTCACTCTCATCTGGTCAGGGGAATCCTCTCCTGTGGGAAGGTGTGGGATTGTCTCTTCTTCAGGAAGTGACAGGATGAGAGGAAGCCTCAGTCAAACTTAGTTTGGAGTAGAGTCCTCCTATTGTGACTGACATCCTGGCTCCACTTGAGTCATCCCTCTCAGTCATGTCTCAGTCATGTGGGTCTGATGTTCAGAGGATTGCTGGGGAGGAGGGGATTGGATCAGCCCCAGATTCACCGCTGATCTTTTTGGAGGTTTTTCTCATTCTTTTCTGCCCATACCCTTTATCTATCCCAAGGTTGAATCTGTGTAAGGAGTAGGGTGCTTGAGACTCAGCACTCATCCTGTCCCTCCAGAGTTTGTTCTTTAAGGTTATTCCCTCTGGGTCATGATCAGCCCCTGAGTAGGTAACCTTCCAAGCACAGAGATCAGATCTGTTGCTCCATGGTGAGCAAGCTGGAAAAATTTCCTGCCCAGTTTTCAAGATAGTGCCAGAGTGCCTCTCTGGTCTTCTGCAGTGAGGCTTTTGCCTCTGAGCTCCCTGGCTGTGTTCCCTGCGCCCCCTCTTCAGCCCCTTGCTGCCAGTGTTGGCCAGGCAATGCAGTGTTTAGGCAGAGGCTGGAGACTATGCTCTCTTCCACTGCAGTGATGAAAGAGTAGCCTGGAGCCACCAGTCTCTCCCGGCAGCTTCTTCCTTAGAAGGCCTTTGTTGGTATTAAAAAAAAAAACAAACAACTGAGTGATTTCTAATCATATTATTGTCTATGTCAAACATTAACAAAATATATCTGAAAAAATATTTTTACAAGACAATTAATGTTAAACAAAGCCACCAAAGACATCTTTTCCTCCAGCTTTCAGATTAAATTTACTAATGGATGCATATGTTCATGTATTTTTATGAATCTGATTTTGAATATGAATTTCCTTCTGCATTTTTAAGCATAATAATGCATTTACTAGTATAAAGCAAACATAAAATGTACCTACATATATATGTGTGTGTATATATATATTTTTTTCAATGTTAATAAACCAAGAGCAAAAATTATTGAAACTGAAGTAAAATAAAGGCCCTCCCAGTTTTAAATATTAGATTAGTTGAAGCTGCTTCATTTTTCGCTAAGCAACCTAATGAGAAACTATTATTCTAAATTTACATGCAAAATAAATATGTACTAATACAGTTTTAAATGTTTTTGGTACAACATATTACAATCTTCTAACCTCAAAAGTAAGTGTTTGCTACTTTCACAAAGCAAACACCACAAAAATCCAACAAAAATCGCAAACTTAAATGAATAACATTGCTAAAAGGATAAGAAAAAACAGAGGCAGAAAGTAATTAGATGACAGAGCAATCTGCTAAGTAATTTTTTAAGATGAAAGAAAAATACAAGACTTAAAGAACATAAAAAGTAAGAAAACATTTTAAATACACCAATATAGAAACTTTATACATTCGTAAATATTTGATAATTTTTTCTATCCAGAAATTTTAACTTTCAAGTATACTTGCAGTTTGGTTTTCTGTTTTTTAAGTTCTAGAAGTAACATTTATTGTTAGTTACAATTTAATACAAATTTAGGAATATGTTGTTTTATCACTATGTGTATAAACATGCCCTCTACCAAATCAATATTTTTCTATTTATGTATATAATCTATAGTTAAAATTTAGGTTTATTAGTGAGAAACTCCCAGGAAAGGAGGAGCACACCTCATCAACAAGGGCACCTGCATAATGAACATTTGTATACTTAACACTGAATTGTATTCCACATCTTTAAAATAAAATAAAATAAAATAAAATCTTTTAACTAATTTTAGCTCCCCCACCACAAAACAGAAAGACTTAAATGAAGATAAATTTATGATATGAATATGTTTTTGTTTTTCTAAGTAAATTGTTAGAATGTTATATATAAGGGGACAAATAACATTTCTCTGTAAGGGATATTTATATAACTTATAAGAGTTTTAAAACATACTATACAAACCACAGCATATTCATTTTCTGTTGAAATGAGTTAAGATGATATGGATAATTATTTAAAGGTTATAATAAATGTGTATTTAAATTCTTGATCTATAGTATTGTATAAAAGGTGAGTATAACCATTCTTACAGAAAGCAAAAGTATAAAATTAACTAATTCCCTGACTCTATACCTTTTACAGTTGTGATTAGGTAAGAACAGTGCCCCATTACAGTGAAGAACAAACACAAAATGTACTTTCTTTCAAATTTCTTAACACTTTGTAGTTACTGGAAAGTGAATTGTTCTCATAAGAAAGAATCATTTACTGTCAAATCGTTATGTTGAAAATATCTAAAATGTACTCTTTGCATACTCACCATTACATCAGAATGAATTTGCAAACTCTTGAAAACCAGAAACCTGCTTTTTTTCCCTTTCCTTTCATTTTAAAATGGATACAGTTTAAAAACCACTTAATCAGGTTTGCAAATTGTTAATAAAGTCTAGGATAAAAAAAAACTTTGTTCATTTAATTTTGCACCAAGTTCCATAAGCATATTATGCATTTCTATCTTATTAAATGCAATCGAAAAGTAAACAGACATCAGAAAAAAATAATATTATTTTAAATTCAGTTTTAACTATTAATTTGCTATTTATTAAGTCACTTTGGCAATCTGTCTCAGTTAATGTATTCATAAAATGAAGATTAAAAAATTAGATGACTAATACATTCTCAGCACTAAGTATTATAATTTTAACATAATGTGTGCCTGAACACTTATTGTGGCCTTAAAATATACTTAAGACATCTAATAAATCTATTATATATGCTATATTAAAAAGGAACTCACTACATTTAATTAATGTCTCAATGCCATAATAAAAAGACATTCACTATAATGATGTGCATATTTTTTGAGTGTACAATGAAAAAATGAGATGGAGTATGATTTTTATATTATTTTAGAAGTTTCAAGGATTCATCATTAGCATGTGATTTTTCATAAGAAAACATACATGTGGCAGGATTTGTATTTTAATAGATACATTTATAAGACATTTTTATTCCAAAACGAAATGGCATTGTCCCAGGGGAATGTTTACACAAGACATTGTCTAGATTATTCTGCAAATTTTGGGAAACAGTTTAAAGAAATAGAGCATTCTCCAAAAGGAGACAGATATAGAAGTTGAACATTGTAGATAAAAGGGGCAAAAAGTAGAAATCGGTATCATTCAATGTATTTTGTCAATAATAACTTATTGAGATACTTTTGTTTGCCAGAATTAAGTTTCTGGTAATATTAAAATGCATCTTAAAAGACCATGCAAATGATATCATAATATATTGGCTAGTGTATAGCCCAGTGGCACAGGATAAACAAAATACAAAAGCACAGATATAGAAGGTCATATTGTAAAGTGAAGACAAGTAAAATAACAGTAGTCATTATAAGCAAATAAGCTATTATCTGTGAACTAGATCTCATGCTTCTTTAAACAATAGTCCATCCCCATAAATAAGTTAAATCTAATTAGAACAGAAAAATGTTGATGATGATTTTTGCCAATTAATGTGTCAAAAAATAAAAGGAAAGCAGAGACTTTACTCAAAACAACTGAAAGTTGATTGCAATTATTACATTGTAATATAAATTCCAATATAAAATGCTACTACTTGGTATACTATTTGATGTAGAATAGACATCTTCAGAATAATTTAAAGCATAATATAAATTTATTCTATGATTATCTAATTTTATTATCATGACTGAACATACTGTGTATGTTTACACAAATAATTTATAAATTTTTCCCATCTTAAAATAATTTCTTGGCCAATGTGAAAATCTCAGTGAGACCAGAAGTTATTTGTGGATTACATTAATTAGTTAATTAAGTATATGTTATTGTAAATAAATATACGATGTTCATTATAAAACTGCACTGTATGTAATAACAACTCATAATAAAGGATTGTTTTGGTTGATCTAATAACAAAAATTAGTCAATAATATAGCTAATTCATATTCATCTGAATTTAAAGCACTTCAACAATAAGGCCTTAGACTAGACTAAGTGGTGTAATCAGTATTCTAGAAAATAATATAAGCCTGGCTCGGTGGCTCAGCCTGTAATCCTGTGCCTTTGGGAGGCTGAGGTGAGTGGATTGCCTGAGTACGCGGGTTCGAGACCCGCCTGGGC
>NW_007260479.1:1642635-1651039 GCF_000164805.1 Carlito syrichta
TATATTTTTTTTTTTGAGTTGGAATCTCACTCGGTCGCCCAGACTGGAGTGCCGTGGCCGCTCCCAACCACCGCAGGCTCAACCTGCTGGGCTCCGGCGATCCTTCCGCCTCAGCCTTCCCAGTAGCCGGAATTACAGGCGCGTGCTACCACTCCCAGCTGATTTTTTGATTTATTGTGGAGATGAGGTCTCGCCTGCCCAGGCGGGTCTCGAACCCGCGTACTCAGGCAATCCACTCACCTCAGCCTCCCAAAGGCACAGGATTACAGGCTGAGCCACCGAGCCCGGCTATTTTTTTAATATTTTATTGAAGATTGTAGAGGTTAACAGTTTCTAATTTATATCATAAGAAAATTAATATTTATATGTAGTTTTTAGATAATATTTCCTGATTTTTTTTCTCAAATAGGGTTAATAGTATATTGAAGCCTTCATATTATTATTATTTAAATAAAAATTAAGAGTTGCTTGCAAACGATTTCATTTGCTTATCTAAATTTAATGATTTATGTATATCATTTAGGAAAATAATTTTGATTATATTTAATATGAAATAATTTATATGCAGTTATATCCGAGGCACAAAATTGCACACGAGTCTGCAAATATTTTCTTTTATTTATTTATTTATTTGTTTGTTTGTTTGTTTGTTTATTTATTTATTTATTTATTTATTTATTTATTTTGAGTTGGAGTCTCACTCTGTTACCCAGACTGGAGTGCAGTGGCGGCTCCCGGCCACCGCAGCCTCGACCTACTGGGCTCCGGCGATCCTTCTGCCTCAGCCTTCCGAGTAGCTGGAATTACAGGCACATACTACTATGCCCGGCTGATTTTTTTTTGATTTATTGTAGAGATGAGGTCTCGCTGCCCACGCGGGTCTCGAATCCACGGGCTCAGGCAATCCACTCACCTCAGCCTCCCAAAGGCGCGGGATTACAGACTGAGCCACCGAGCCTGGCCAAATATTTTCTTAAAATTACCTGGCATAGTTTAGGGATTTTGCACTAATTGTACTTTTCTTAGAAATTTACTCTTTTTTTTTCATATCCCCATGGTAAATTTCCTTACTTATTGTCAATAATGTCATATATTATCTGCCTTTGGGTTCTATCTTAACTAAACTATGTATTTTCAAATTGACAAATCAATTTAAACAATATATGTCATGTAAAACATATTGTTTTGAAGTGTATATACATTGTGAAATGACTAAATCTAGCTAATTAACATATGCATTATCCCACATAGTTATTTGTATGGTGGCAACACTTTATATTCATCCTTTTAGTATTGTTTAAAAATCCAGTATAGGGTTAACTTACAGTCACCAGGTTGTACAATACATCAGTTGAACTTACTTCTATCTAACTGAAATTCTGTATCTCATAAGCAACAACTCTTCATCCCATCCCCTAAATGCCCCTTCACTTACCCCAGCCCCTGGTAACCACCACTTTACTTTGTACTTCTACGAGATAAACTTTTTTTAAGATTTCACATATAAGTGAGATCACGTGGGATTTGTTTTCTGTGCCTGGCTTATTTTACTTAACATAGTGTCCTCCAGTTTCACCCATGTTGTTACAAATGGCAGAATTTTATTCTTTTCCATGGCTGCATAGTATTTCATTATGTACATGTTCTGTATTTTTTTTTATTCACCCAGAAGTAGACACTTAAGTTGATTCCATGTCTTGGCTGTATAGTCCTGTGAAGAACATGAGAGTGCAGATAACACTTTACATATTGATTTCATTTTCTTTGATTCTACAAGTACATTTGGTAGTGGAATTACTAGATCGTATGGTATTTCTATTTTTACTTTGTTTGAGGACCCTCCAGACCATTTTCCCTAATGGTTGCACTAATTTATATTCCCACCAAGAGTGTGAAAGGGGGTCATTTTCTCCATATCCTTGCCAACACTTATCATTTGCCTTTTTGGTAATAGCCATGCTAACAGATGCGAGATAATATTTCATTTTGGTTTTAATTTGCATTTTCCTACCAGTTAGTGACATTGAGCATTTTCTCATATATTTGTGTGTTGTGTATCTTCTTTTGAGAAATATCTATTGAAGTCCTTTGACTATTTTTGACTATTTTTAAATTGGAATATTTGTTTTCTTGATTTGCCTTGCTAATATATTTTGAATATTAATTCCCTATCAGATATATGGTTTGCAATTTTTTTTCCATTCTGTAGGTTGTATTTTTACTGTGATGATTGTTTTCTTTAAGTACAGAAGCTTTTGAGTTTGATGTAATTCCATTCATCTTTTTTGCTGTTATTGCCTGTGCTTTTGGGGATACACCCCTAAAATCATTGCCCCAACCAATGTCATGGAGCTTTTTCCCTGTTTTCTTTTAGTACTATAGTTTGATAGTTTCAGATCATCCATTGTGCTTCATACATTCTTAGTTGATTTTTGCATGTGGTCTGTTATGAGGGTCTAATCTTACTCTCCTGCATGTGAATATCCAGTTTTTCTAACGCTATTTATTGAAGAGACTGTCTCTTCCTCTGCTGTGCATTGCTGATGCCTCTGTTGAAAATAAGTTGACTGCAAATGTGTGGAATTATTTCTGGGCTTATTCTTTTCTATTGGTCTATGTGTCTGCTTTTATGCTGGTTCCATTTTGCCTTGTTTACTATAACCTGTAATGTATTTTGAATTCAGGTAGTGTAATGCCTACAGCTTTGTTGTTTCTAAAATTTTTTGGGCTATTTGGGGTCTTTTGTGGAGTCATACAAATTTTAGCATTGATTGTTTTGTTTTTTTTACAATTCTGTGAAAATTGTCATTGTGTTTTGATAGCAATTGCTTTGATCATCTATAGATCACTTGGAGTAGTAAGAAGATTTTAATATTAATCCTCCTAATACATGAACAAGGACTATCTTCCCATTTATTTGTATCTTTCATCAATGTTTTAAGTGTACAGATCTTTGATCTTTGGTACATTTATTCCTAAACATTTAATTTTTTGAAGCTATTGAAGAAGTATTGTTTTTCTTGATTTATTATTCAAGTAGTTTGGTGTTAGTACAGAAAAACACTACTAAATTTGTATGTTGATTTTGTTTCCTGCAACTTTACTAACTTGTTTTATTAGTTCTCACATTTTTGGAAGATTTTTCTGTGGGATTTTCTATAATAAGATCATGTTGTCTGTAACAGAGATAATTTACATAATTCCTTTTCAAGTTGGATGTCTTTTATTTTCTTCTCTTATCTAATTACTTGGACTAGGACCTCCAGTATTAAATTTAATAGAAGTAGTGAGAGTGAATATTTTTGCCCTATTTCAGATCCTAGAGGAAAAGTTTTCATCTTTTCTCCATTGAATACGTTCTTTACTGAGCATTTGTCGCATACAGTCCTTATGTGATGAAGTACATTTCTTCTATAATTAATTTGTTGGAAGTTTCTTTAAATGATAGAATGATATTATATTTTGTCAAATGTTTTTTCTGTATCTATTGAAATGATCACATAATTTTTGCCATTCATTCTGCCAATGTATCATATTAATATTTGGGTAAATGTTATTGCCATTGCATTCTTTTATTTTTATAGATGTATAATAAATGTACATAGTTATGGATAGAGTATGATATTTTTATACAAGTATACATTGTATAAAAATCAACTAAGGGTATTTAGTATATCCATCACCTCATACATTTATCATTTCTTTGCGACAAGGATCCTCTCTTTCAGCTACTTTAAAATGGGAGTGTAAACTAGTATAATCTCTATGGAAAACAATGTGGCAATTTTTTAAAGTTCTAGAAATTGTCCTTCCATATGACCCTGTAATTTCCCTTCTGGGAATATACCTGGAAGAACTCAAGTCATTCTACAAAAAAGATACCTGTGCATGCATATTTATTGTCACACCACTCACAATAGCAAAAACATTGAACCAACTGTGTTGCTCATCAAAAGTGGACTGGATTAAAAAAAAAAAAAGTGGTACATACAGATGATGGAATATTATGCAACCATAAAGAAGGACAAAATTATGGACTTTGCAGCAACTTGGATGGATTTAGAATCTCTCATCCTCAGTGATCTATCACAGAAGCAAAGAACCAAATACCACCACTCATAAGTGGGTCTTAAACATTTATCACAATACTCCAAGAAAGGGACTGACAATAACAGGACACTGATGGCGGCAAGGGCACATAACATCACTAAAGGTACCTGATCCTAAACCAGGGGAAGTGGGAAGTCCAAACTTCACTTGTATGGAGACCACTTATGTACCTGATTCTGTTGTACCACACATCTTTAAAATAAAATAAAGAGAAAAATAAAATACATGATACACAATTGCTAACCACAGTCACTGTACTGTGAAATAGAAAACCAGAACTTATTCATCCTATCTAACCATAATGTTGTAACTGCTAACAAGTCTCTATCACACCTCCCCTGTCTGCTTACCCGTCCTGTGCTAGTCAATATTGTATTCTCTACTTCTATGAGATCAACCTTTTAAAATTCCAAGAGTGAGATCATGCAGTATTTGCCTCTCTGTATCTGGCTTATTTGACATAAAAATAATGTCCTCCAGTTTTATCCATGTTGCCACAATTATCACAGGACCACATTCTTGTTTATGGCTGAATAGTATTGTGCTTTGTTGTGTATATACACCACATTTTCTTTATCTAGTCATCTGTCTATGGACACGTAAGTTGATTCCATATCTTGATTATTGTGAATAATGCTGTGATGAACATGGATGTGCAGTTATCTTTTCAACATACATACTTTATTTCCTTTGGATATATACCCAGCAGTGAGATTCTTGGATTGTATGGTAGTTCTATTTTTAAAGTTTTAGAAAACCTTCATACTGTTTTCCATAATGGCTGTACTAATTTACATTCCCACTAACAGTGTAAAAGGAGTTCTTTCATCACATCTACACCATTATTTGTTATGCTTTTGTATTTTTGATAATAGTCATACAAACAAGTGTGAAGTTATTATCTTACCGTGATTTTGATTTGCGTATTCCTTTCAATTAGTGATGTTGAGTATTTTCTTTATATTCCTGCCTGTTGGTCATTTAAATGTATTCTTTCGAGAAATGTCAATGAAAGTCTTTAACTCATCTCTTAATTGGAGTATACTTATTATTATTTTGCAATTGTGTTATATGAGGGGTTTTTAAAAATAAGTTTTAGATATTAACCCTTTCTCAGACATAAAGTTTGTAAATATTTTCTCCCATTCTATAGACTGACTTTTTAATCTGTTTATTGTTTCCTTTGTTGTGAAGAAGGTTTTTAGTTAGTTTTTAAATGCTAATTGCTTTTCTGATAGCATATGGAGTCTGCATTATTTATATTTTGTTTTCACTACTAAATCAATCATCATAAGGTTTTCAAGAATGTCTGGAAGCATGACTAAATATCGTCTGATAATTCTAAGATAAGGGGGCATGTCAGGATTCCAAAAATAATAATTACATTACTATAAATGATTGATAGAAAAAATTGTGATTCATCAGTGCTATTTTTACTCTCATGTGTAAAAATAATAATTTTTAAAATAGCTGCAGGAACTAAAATACTAATATATGCATTACTCTGAGTCTCCAATTAAGCACTGCATTTATTATTTCTTTTGTTCTATGAATTTTGTGAGTTATTTTGTGCTAATATTGTTATTTCAAAGACTTTTTATGTTTAAATTATTTTAAATATGTTTTTATTTTAAGCTATTATTATAAATTCAAACAAAATTGATTTAAATAGAAGATCTTAGTTTATCTATCAGTGTTTAGAGCTTACACGTAAGTTAAAACAAGTTTTTTTCTCAACACATTTTATTATTTTTAAAAATGTATTTTTCTAGCCGGGTTCGGTGGCTCAGCCTGTAATCCTGCGCTTTGGGAGGCTGAGGTGAGTGGATTGCCTGAGCCCGCGGGTTCGAAACCCACCTGGGCAGCGAGATCTCATCTCTATAATAAATCAAAAAATCAGCTGGGCATGGTAGCGCTCCCCTGTAGTTCCAGCTACTTGGAAGGCTGAGGCGGAAGGATCGCCCAACCCCAGAGGGTCGAGGCTGCAGTGGCCGGAAGCGGCCACTGCACTCCAGTCTGGGCGACAGAGTGAGACTCCAACTCAATAAATAAATAAATACATAAACAAATAAATGTATTTTTCTAACATTCTTCCATGGAAGAATTTTTGTAAGAGGCAATGTTTTCAGCTTGTGTAAATCTCTAAATTTTATGAGGACTGTGGTCAATTTTACTTGATACAGATTGATAGAACTCAAATTAAATTTCTAAAATATCTATACTTTTTATTGAAACGTTAAAGAGAGAAAAAATTTATTCAAATACTAGGTAGATTCCAGTATGATAATAGAGCTATAATAGAACATTAAAAATATATTCATTTCAACACTGATCTTGTTTCAAAATTTAGGTATTTTTGCTTTGAACTGTGGATAAATTTATTTTCTTTTGTAACTTAATTATTTTTGAAGCTACTGTTCTCAGTGATGTGAAGTGACAAAAGAGAAAAGAATACTTTTTTGGAAAGTGGATGCAAAAACCCATAACTTTTACACATAAAAAAATTATCTGTTCTTAAGAATTTTATCTGTTGAATTTTAAGCGTACACATTCTCCTTTGGAGAAAAACAACTTTCTACTGGGATAATCTGATGATTTACTCAATTAATAACTTACCAGGTTACTGTTGTTTCCATTATGAGACATTTTTTACTCATCTGTTGCTGCTTCTTTTAGTGATCTGTGTGTTTCAGAAAACTTTGTCGTTCTCTTGAGATAAAACTTCTGTATTTTGCTTCCTTTATTTTCATGGTCCTTAGATCTTAACACTGTCCACTCATCCCTGATTGACAGATCTTGAAAACTCTGTCAATGCTGCTGATCCTCAATGCCATCAATCTGTCTTTCAACCCTCCTGCATCACAACTAAAAAACAGTTGTAAAAAATTTTCTATTACTCTTTTCTCATCTGGAGTTCATGTTCTTCTGTAGTACTTGGATCTTTCAATCTAAAAGTGACTTTATCCTTAATATAGTCAAATATATTTTAACAAAATAGTTTTTATATAAAATATATTTGTAATTAACAAATATAAATGGTATATATCTGTGGTGTACAACACGATGTTTTAATAAACTTAAACATTGTGAAATGGTTCAATCAAGCTAGTTAACATATCCTTATTTTTTGTGTGGTGAAAGCACTTAAAATTGACCTTCTTAATGATTTTCATTTATACAATATATTCTTTATTGGGGGATTATTTATTTATTTATTTATTTATTATTATAATTTATTATAGAGATGTGGGTTACAATTCAGGGTTAGGTATATAAACATCGATCATGCATGTACCCTTGATGAGGTGTGCCCTCCCTTCCCTAGCAAGTTTTCCTCAACTGCCAATCCCACCCCCCTCCCCTGACAGATATATTCTTATTGATAATTACAAAGTTGTTCCATAGATATTTTGCATTTACTCCATTTATTTAACTAACATTTTTCATTATTTGATCAATATCTCCCCAACACTCTCACCCTCAGCTTTTGGTAACTTTTATTTTGTTTTCCGTTTCTATGAGTTCGACTTTTATAGATTCCACTTATAAGTGATATTTCTGGTATTTATATTTCTAACCCTGACTTATTTTACTTAGCATGATGTCCTTCAGATTCATTCAACAAATGACAAGATTCTCTTCCTTTTATGGTCAAATAGTTTTCCATTGTATATATAAATGATACTTTCTTTCTCCGTCCATCTATCAGTGAACACAGTTTGATTCCATATCTTAGCTGCTATGAATAATGCTACAGTGAACATAAACATTCAGATATCTCTTTGACACACTCATTTCATTCTTTCAGATACATACCCAGTAGTGGCATTAATGAATCATGTGGTAGTTCAATAAATATTTTGTTTTTAAAATTTTCTTACCAAACTTTACATGTTGGTCAAAGTTGAAGTATAACAAATAGCAAGAGTATTAGAGAAATATGTATCATTACACGAGTAGTTGGTTTATATTATACTTTATCATTTACTTTTTCTTTTTAACAATTCCCAGGTGTCTCAGTTCATTTGTGCTGCTATAACAAAATACATTAGATTAGGTCATTTCTTAATAATAGACATTCCTGCTGGGCTCGGTGGCTCAGCCTGTAATCCCGCGCCTTTGGGAGGCTGAGATGAGTGGATTGCCTGAGCCCGCGGGTTCGAGACCCACCTGGGCAACTTGGAGAGACCTCATCTCTGCAATAAATCAAAAATCAGCCGGGCGTGGTAGCGCGTGCCTGTAATTCCGGCTACTTGGAAGGCTGAGGCAGAGGGATCGCTGGAGCCCAGCAGGT
>NW_007260479.1:1651059-1655759 GCF_000164805.1 Carlito syrichta
CTGCGGTGGCCGGGAGTGGCCACTGCACTCCAGTCTTGGTGACAGAGTGAGACTCCAACTGAAAAAAAAAAAATAGACATTCCTTTCTTATAGTTCTGTAACCTGGGAAGTCTAAGGTTTTGCTGTGAATAAATGTGGTGTCCACAGAAGGTTTGCTCTTTGCTTTCAAGATGTTGTCTCTGGTTGTATCTTCATATTTCGGTGTTTACTTGAGTCATGATTGCCTGAATTTCTGTGCATTTGTTGTCTGTAATCTTATTTTATGCACGATGAGTAAGGATTTCTTCTCAATTAGAGTGCAATCTCTTGTAGAAAGTGTAAGGTTTTGCTTTGGAAAAAAATAGGATTAAGGATTGTTCACTTTTATTTTACCTTTGTTGTAATCAAAATTCTAAAAATTAATCTGAGGATGCTGTCTCATGCCTGTAATCTAAGCACTTTGTCAATCTGAGGCGGGAGGATCACTTGAACCCAGAAATTTATGACCAGCCTAGGCAATACAGTGAGATACCTCATCTGTACAAAAAAATAAATTAGCTGGGCATGGTGGTATGCACCTGTAGCCCCAACTACTCAGGAGGCTAAGGTAAGGGATCACCCCAATGCAGGAGGTCGAGGCTGCAGTGAATTGTGATCATGCCACTATCTGGGCAACAGATTAAGACCATGACTCAATAATAATAATAGCAGTAATAATGATGATAATAAAATTTTAAATACTGGTTTCCAATTTTTCTTGAAAATTATTAGAAAGTTCCTTAGTCTGCATATCCCGAGGGCTCAGTTGTCAAAATTTTAGTAATGATGTCTGTTAAGGAACGAGAATTAGATGTGCATTGAGATAGTGCAAAAACTAAAGTGCCTACAATCTGGGAGGCCTATTAAACACACACACACACACACACACACACACACACACACACATTTACAAATGTAAATGTGCCTAGAGAGGTATTCATACAAGTGAGAGTTCATAAAGTTTTCACTTCATTAGCTTCATAGTAAATCCAATTTTGCTAAAGAATGTATGACTTATATAAAGAATATATAACAGATAACTTTTCGGGTAATTCAAAGATATTAATTCGATGAATCATGCTTTTGAACTTTTTCCTTCTAACTTCACATGGTTACTGTAAAGTTTTATACATATATGCCTGCAAGTTATTTGGTCATGGAAGAAATTATCTAAAAATAGTTATTTCTAGATACAAAGATCAAAATCTTATTTCATGTTCAATACTACATTTTCAAATTTAAATAAATAGCTCCATAAAGTGTTATTTCATGGAATAAAAATATATTTGGTAGGTTATACTTATTAATCAATCTACTCATATTATGTGAATATATTTTAAGCATAGATATTCAAATCAAAATTAATAAGTGAATATTAAATAAAGTCTCAAGATTTGCAAAGAATACATTTCTGGTAAGAGCTTTCTGTCAACATAATTTTTTTTTTCTTATTTAATTTTCTAAGTTCAGTTGACAAATAGATAAAAGGGGGTTTTCTAAGTATTAAGTGAACATCTCCATTTTAATTGTACTTTATCATCTCATTATCAGCCAAAAGTAATTTGGAGCCTTAAACAAAATTTTATTTTATAAGTACCTGTACCATCTCTTAGTAATTGTCATTAAGTTTATATTTCACATGTACAAAAATAATTGTGTGTATAAATAACTATTTTTTTCTATTCCACATATCAATGTGGCATAAGTTACTATTTAGTAAGAATACAATCTCACTTTTGATGATATCTCAAATCCTTTATTTATATCACAGGTATTATTCTGAATGTTCTTGTATATGAGCTTCACTTAGCAGTGTGACTCAGCTTTTGAGTTCTCCAGAACTGATCTGCTTAAACAAAAGAAATGTATAAACTGGCCCCAATATTCATTGAGAGTGTTAATGACCCTCCCTTCTTCAATGTATAGCATCCTAATAGAGTGAAAATCAATGTTAAATGCCCAACTTCCTGACAAATAATGCTTCTTTCCTTAAATTATGTCTAATACAATTATTTGTCTACTTAATTGGCTAATTGCTTTCATAGAATACACACACACACACACACACGTAGGATATATATGTAGATAGATATACACATATGTATATGTTCTGTCTTTTTTATCGTAGTTTTCCACTTGGCTTATATAATATAATTTTAGTCACTAGATAAATAAATTTTTAAGTTGCAAGAAATACCAATATTGTAAAACAGCTTCAAGCTTCAGAGTTGTGCATTTGAAATACCAAACATGATTCATAATTTAGTAGACAGTGAATATTTTTTACATTTTTTTCATAAGAAATTGAATGAGTTTTCCCAAAAGAAGTGCATTATGGTATGTTGTACAGATGGTACATTATACATTTCAAGAACATTAGTAGATTTTTGTAAAAACTAGATTTTTTTTTTACTTAAAAGGGAAAAAAATACAACTCAGGCAATCTCTGATTCTAACTAGGTGACAGCTTTTCTTTTTCTTCTCCTCATAAACACAACTATAGACCCTGGAAATTGTGCAAAAGACACCCAAAAAAGAACTTTGAAATGAAGTAAGAAAAAGGCAAGCTGATTTGGGATCTCAGGATTGGAGATAAAGTAGAAAGACTAGGTATCTTGGGTCCCACTACTCAACAGAAGGCAATCTTTTTCTGAATTGTGACATTATAATACCTAAAACATGCATTTGGTCTCTACTCTCAGTTTCTAGCACAAGCTCCTAAAACCCTGGTAACATTCTGAGTAATAGAGGTGATAGGAAATTACACAGAGCTCCTAATCCCTTGGAATTTGAGGAACCAGAAGTGTCTTGTTTAATGAGGTTACTCCTGGTGAGCTACGGGTTAGTTTCACAATGGAGACTGGTCAACTGAAAGACCAAGGCATGATAAAAAGCTTGGAAATCTTAGTTTTTTCCAACCCCCATCTACTGTTACTAAAGATTAAGTTAAGCATAAATAATGCCTATAAAATAAAGCCTGTATGAAAGTTTCTAAACTGTGAGTTTCGGTTAGCTTCCAGGCTGGTGAAAACTAAAGAGAATGAAGCTTCTGTATCTTGCCCTATATACCTCTTCATTTGGTTATTCATTCATATTCTTTATAATACATTGTATAAGAAACAAATAATTCCTTGAGTTCAGTGAGCTATTCTAATAAATTATAGAACCCAAGAAGGAAATCATGGGAATCTTTGATTTATAGTCAGTCGGAAATATGAGAGGTCTAGAGTTGTGACTGCTTCTGAAGTGGGGGCAATTCAATCTTGTGCAACGGAGTCCATAACCTGTGGTGTCTGTGGTAACTATGAATAGTGTCAGAATTGACTTACATTGTAGGGCATCCAGTTGGTGTCTGCAGAAAATTAGATCATGGGTTTTCCTTTTAGTTGGTATGAGAGGTGGGATTTGCTAACATAGCCCTTGACCCAAGGACACACATTATTGTTTTTGTCATTGTTTTCGTTTTTGTTTTGTTTGCTTGTTTTTAGACATGTGGGGTGCAAGTGAGGATTTTCTCCATAAACAAGTTGCATGCAGGTGAAGTTTGGGCTTCTAGCTGGTCCTCCTTTCCCTGATAGTAGACCAGGTACCCATTGTGTTCCATGAGCCCCCCTTCCTTCTCCTTTCCTCCTTTCCTTTGCAGTGTCCAGTATCTGCCAATCCCACCCTTGTGCTCGTGTGACTAGTGTTCGGAGTCCACTTATGAATGCGAACATGGAGTATTTAGTATTTGTTTCTGTGGGAATTTACTTAGTATGATGGTCTCCAGCTATATCCAATTTACTACTAAGAAAAAAAAAATGCTGAAAGGGTAAAGGTATAAGGAACTTTGATCCTTGAATCAAAGGGATTTTTCACTACTTAGCCACCCTTGGTCTAAAACAACTGCTGTGCTATGGTAAATTATTAAAGGTAAAAGTTGCTAATGGAATTTTAAAATGGTGGTAGATTCACCTCTCAAGTAGTTGGCTCATTAGATACCTAAGAAAATATAAAATAATAAGAAACATGTTAAACATACAGTCCCATGATTATTGTTTTCTGTAAGAGCTAAAATGAAAGCTAGTGCGGACTTGAGACTTGATGCTGAAACAAGCTCAGATTTCTGTTTGTCCGAGCTTCAACTATTAGTCTAAAAGCTGCCTATGAAGTGAAAATTTAGGCCATGACCACAAAAAGCATCTTTGGTGGCCTCTGGTCACCAAGGATATGACTCATGTATGGGAAGGAAATAAAACAAGAAACTACTGAAACCAAGGTATATAGAGTGAAGGAGTTGTCCTACATTATAGATCATTATCATATGCTTTCTGATGAAATTTTACTGAAATGAATTTTGAAAGTGACTAGTTTGGGAGTAGTATCTTTGGTCTTAAATACTGCACAGTGGAAGAAAATGTTTGAGTTGACACAGTGCCTGCAGCTCACTACGAAACAATTACACATAGGTATATAAGAGCCAGACAAGCCGGGCTCGGTGGCTCAGCCTGTAATCCCGTGCCTTTGGGAGACTGAGGTGAGTGGATTGCCTGAGCCCGCGGGTTCGAGACCCGCCTGGGCAGCAAGACCTCATCTCTACAATAAATCAAAAAATCAGCCAGGTATGGTAGCACATGCCTGTAATTCTGGCTACTTGGAAGGCTGAGGCGGAAGGATCTCCGGAGCCCAGCAGGTCGAGGCTG
>NW_007260479.1:1655779-1666898 GCF_000164805.1 Carlito syrichta
GGCCACTGCACTCCAGTCTGGGCGACACAGTGAGACTCCAACTCAAAAAAAAAAAAAAGAGCCAGACAAAAACAAGGTTATTCTCAAGGAAGCAGACACGGTGATGAACTGGAGAATAGCCACTGTAAGGTGTGTTTACCCTGAGAAGAGTGGCTTCACACTTCCCCTGCAAGCATCAAGTGGAACATTGCAGATAATGCTGTTGACATATTTCCTATGCAAGGATGAGGGATTGACTTTATAGTGGCTGGTATATAAGGAGGGACTAAAAAAACCTGAAATTGATTTATAAAAATTTTGTATTTATTCCTACATATTTGAACTTCAGTCACCTTCAACATGCTTTGCATTTGCTGTAATACACCTATCGAGATGCTTTTTCCACTTCTCAAAACAGTTTTTGGACTCAACAGTTTTGATGTCTTTTAGTGTTTCTGCAGTTTTTGGTTTCACCTCTTCCATTTGAGGAATTTTTCCATCTGGGGAAACAAACAAACAAAAAAACAGCTGATCAGGGCAAAATTGGACGAATAGGGAGTGTGGGGGGCATGAGGGTAATGCCATTTTTGGTCAGAAACTGCTGAATACTCAACACAGTGTGGGCAGGTGCATTACCATGGTGGAAGAACCTGTTTCCCACAACTGAGATGTTTATTTCATAAATTGTGACCCAACCTTCTCAAAACTTCCAGATAAACATTTTAATTGAATACTGATCCTGAGAAAAAAAATTCCAAGTGTACTACAGGAGGCCCACCCTCCAAAAGATAATTCCAGTTTTTTGAGGAGACTGTCCTCATATTGTCCACTGAATATGCTAATTCCTTACTGTCCTATTGCATTTGGACTGCTATAACAGAATATGTTAGACTTAGTGGTTTATAAACAACACTTATTTCTTACAATTCTGGTGCCTGGGAAGTCCAAGATCAAGGCACTGACAGAATTGCTTCTGGCAAGTGCCTGCTTCTTGGTTCACAGATGAATATCTTCTAACTTTGTCCTCATATAGTGGAAAGGGAAAGGGAGTTCTCCAGGTTCTCTTTTATAAAAAAAAAAAAAAAGAATAGCAATCTTATTTTTGAGGACTCTATCTTTGTGACCTAATCACATTTTTACCATTGCATTGTATATTAAGTTGTAACATGGATTTTGATGGAAAAAAACAAAACAAAACATCATGCAGTCTATAGCACCAGTTTATAGTAAATTCCATGAGTAAAAAGTCCCCTTTTGCATGAGCACCCCATGTCACTTCACACCCATAAAACTGAACAATCTAGTAAGTCTAAAGAAGACTTACTAGATTTGCTCTCTCAGTTTTCCAGTAGGGTCTTTCAGGTTCTGATATCATAATAGTACGTAACAGGAAAATAGGGAGAGATAGAGGGGAAATTCAAGGGACTTCTCACATCAGGGCCAAAGTCTTTTTTTTTTTTTGAGTCAGAGCCATACTCTGTCACCCAGACTGGAGTTCGGTGGTATGCTCATGGCCACTGCAGCCTCAACCTGCTAGGCTCGGGTGATCCTTTCACCTCAACCTTCCAAGTAGCTGGAACCACAGATACGGGCCACCAGGAAAGGCTAATTTTTTTGATTTGTTGTAGCGATGAGGTTTCACCAAGTTGCTCAGGCTGGTCTCGAACCCATGGGCTCAGGCAATCCTCTTGCCTCCACCTCCCAAAGTGCTGGGATTATAGGTATGAGCCACCATGCCCAGCTAGGGCAAAAGTTTTTAGATAGCAACTGAAAAATGGAATAAATGTGGCAGACATCATTGGTATTGAAATGAAGCTGTTGATGTCACTCAAAGTCAGGTAGAACAGTAAGACACCCTGCTGGTCCCAGAACATTATAAGGCGGCAAACAAATATGCTTTATTTATCCAAGTTTTGAGACATTTTTAAAGCTGGGAGATAAATATGATAATGAAAAACACACCTAGAGTTACCTGGGATTTTAGGCAGATTAATTAAGGTAAAGATTAAAGGAAAAGCTAGGGTCTTCTGGCCTAATCCAGCCCAGGTACCCAAGCATCAATGTACATGTGTAGGTAAACAGGCTGGAGTTGGGGTGTGGAGAAGAGATGTTTCTGGGACTCTACGACAGAAAAGTCAATGAACTGTTATTCAGAAAACTGCTAGTGAAGTTTTCATGGGAGCTAAGATTAGATTGGGAAGCTATGGAGACACAATGGTCGATGAGATTAGGATAAAAGTTTGAATAAAAATTGAGAATTTTGAACACACTTTGAATGAGGTGGTCACATCTCTTCTTCCTGAATGTATTTTTGGGATGGATATTATGTCTGACTGGGAATTGCTTTCCCTAACTAATATTGTAAACCAGAAGGCATATAGTGCATCCTCTGTTTTTAGTGGAACATGCTAATGAGGCACCATTAGAACAACCTGAGCCCACAGAAATAGTTCATTCAAAGCAATGTACAATATCTAGTGGGCAATGAAATATAACAACTGTAATTAATGACATACACCATAATTACTCTAATATGTCAACTTGACTAGGTTAATAAATGCCCAAATAGCTGATAAGACATTATTTCTGGATATATTTGTGAGGGTGTTTTTGAAAAAGATTAGTATTTAAATTAGTATACTGAACAAAGAAGATCTATCTTCACCATTATGGGCAGGTATCATTCAATTTACTGAGGACCTGGATAGAAAAAAAGTCAGAAGGAGAGAAGGAGGGAAAATTTGCTCTTTCTTTTGGAGTTGGAACATTTTATTTTCTCCTTCCTTCAGACAGACATGGGAGCTTCCCTGGTTCTAAAACTTTGAAATGAAAAGTGGACAACAACATTGACTTGCTGGCTCTCCAGTTTGCAGACAGTCTATTGTGGGACTTCTCAGCCTCCATAATCACATAAGCCATTTTCCATGGTAAATCCTTTCTTCTCTTTCTCTCTCTCTCTCTCTCTCTCTCTCTCTCTCTCTCTCTCTCTCTCTCTCTCTATCTAATCTATCTATTATTTATCATCTATCTACCTACCTACCTACCCTATTGGTTTTGTTTCTCTAGAGAACCCTGTCTAACACTATGCACTAGAAGCTAAAGTGCTAGTAACAACACATGCTCTGTATAATAGCCCCGGTCTATGAAAATGATAAATGTCTCATGAAGACTAACAGACTAGCAAGGTTTAAGTGAAGTTTTACTTGCTATAGACTCAACACTCTTGGACATAGTTCTAATAATACAGTAATTACAAGAGGTTAAGGGATATTGGTACTTCGTAATTGGTTCTGCAAATGGACTTGATGCAGGTACATTCTTGGCAACTGAAGCCATTGTGCTGTTATATCAAACAACACCAATTTAATTCTTTTACATTTCTGGAAGTCAGAATTCCAAAATGAATCTTACAAGGATAAAATAAAGTTGCTGCAGTGTTGTATTTCTTCTGGAAGCTCTAGTGGTGTTCACATTCTTCAGTCACTGCTTCTTTCATCATATCTACTTCCCTGACTCTCACATATATTTTTCCAAAGACCTTTGAGATTATATTAAATCCATATAAATAATCAACAGAAACTTTTCTATTTTAAAATTCTTGATCATATTTGCAAAGTCTTTTTTTTTTTCTATTTAAAAAATTCAATCTTAGGATATTAAGTTGTGGCCATGTCTGAATTCCATCATTCTGTCTACCACAAGTGACATGTAATGTGATAGAATGTGCTTTTGACATGATGTGGTGAGAATTGTATTATGCCCTAAAACAAATAACAATAGCTTAATCATGAGAATAAATATCAGACAAATTCCAAATGACAATCATTTTACAAAATATCTAACCAGTAATTCCTCAATACTTTCAAGCACATCACAAATAAGGAAAATCTGCAAAACAGTAAAGGCAAGAGGAACTTAAGGAGTCATCATGAGTAAATGTATGAGTAAATGTAGTCTGGTTTTCTGTATGGCATCCTAGAACAGAAAATGGACATCAGGCAAAAACTAAGAAAAATTTAATGAATTAAAGAATTTAATATGTATAAGTATTGCTTTATTAGTTTTGACAAAGTATACCATAATGATGTTAATTATAGGAAAAACTGTGGGGTACGTCTGTACTTGTGTGTGTGTAAGTACAATTTCTCTGTAAATCTATACTGTAATAATTTTAAAAGATTATTTTAAAATAAAATAATGTCAGGCAACAGCAACATTATGGAAAAAAGTAAACTCCATCAGAAAAAGTGTCTGGAAACAGATGGTTTTACCGAAGAATTCTATAAACCATTTAAAGAATGAATATCAACTTCACACATTTTTCCCTTTAAATCAAAGAAGATGGGACACTTTTCAATTCACTTTGTGAGTATTATTCTAATGTCAAACATAGATGAAAGTATAACATGAAAATTGCAGACTAATAGATCTCATAAAATTATATGCTAAAAGCAAAACACTCAACAATATACTGGCAAACAGAATCAGACATAACATAACAAGATTGATTCTTGAGAAATATGTAAAAGAAATTAAGTAAAAGGATAGACTTCTCAACAGATGACCTCAGACCAATTTGATAGCTACACAATAACAACAAAAACAATGCAAGATCAATGCAAATCTTACACTTTATATAAAAAAATAATTAAAAACAGATATGGATTTAAACATAAAACATAAAACCTGAAAATTATTAGAAAATAAAAGAGACCAAAGTTATCTATAGGTGAAGTGTTCCCTAGACTTAACTTTAAAACACAACACATAAATAAAAGCCTTGATAATTTGTACCTTATCAAAATTAAAATAAAACAGAGAAAAATCATTTGTTTTATGAATGCCCATGTAAAGTCACTGAAAGATCAGCTACAGACTTGGAGAAAATAGTTGTAAGCTACATGCCCAAAAAACAATGATATTTAGAATATATAAGGAACTCTCAACTCACACAACTTAAACAAAATATTATGATATGTAGGAAACACATGAACAGATGTTTCAATGAATATGACGTACTGACAAAAAATAAGCACATTAAAAATATACAAATCGTTTGCAATTAGATAATGGGAAAACAGAACCACAATAAACTATCATTACAGAGTCTTCAGAATGACTAAAATAAAACATTATATACACTATGCTATATGTAAAATTTATCTGTCAATTTAAAAATAAAGTAATAATTTTTCAAAAATAGTGATAGCACCAAATTCAGTACAAGAAATGAGAAGCTGGTTCTCTCATACTTTACTAGTGAAAATGTAAAATGGTAAAGTCACTCTGAGAAATAATTTGGCAATTTCTTTTTTTTTTTTTTTTTGAGTTGGAATCTCACTCTGTCGCCCAGACTGGGGTGCAGTGGCCGCTTTCGGCCATCACAGCCTCAACCTGCTGGGCTCTGGCGATCCTTCCGCTTCAGCATTCCAAGTAGCTGGAACTACAGGCACGCACGCTACCACACCCGGCTGATTTTTTGATTTATTGTAGAGATGAGCTTTCGCTGCCCAGGCAGGTCTCGAACCCGTGGGCTCAGGCAATTCACTCACCTCAGCCTCCCAAAGGCGCGGGATTACAGGCTGAGCTACCGAGCCCAGTTGGCAATTTCTTATTAGACTAAACATGCAATTGCTATAGGACCCAGAAATTGCACCCTTACGTAATTTTCTTGGAGAAATTTTTAAAAACCACTATGTACATAGTTACATTTGTAATAGTAAAGAACTGTAATTAGTATGAATGTCCTTCAAAAGATTAATGGTTAAGCAATCTGTGTTACATACATATTATGAAATTGTACTCAACAACAAGGAACACACATATTTATATTGAGGTATGAACACATATTATATTTATGAAGTATATACTTGTGCAATTTATGTTTGCCAAAAAACTAATGGAATATATAGTAAAAGCAAATATAATAGTTGACAAAGGAAAGTGCTGTGCAAATAGGTTAAAAAGTTAAATATGATCTAATGGAGGAATGGCTTCAACTACATTAATCACAAAATGAATTATACCAGATGAGATGTTGAGATAAGAATTGAAAAAAAGAAAAAAAAAATCTGAGAACAGACACTGAATCTTGAATTTGCTCTCCCAACAATACTTAGCTCAGTTATTAAAGGTTTACCACTTTTTAAATTCCTTAACGAAAATATGTGTTTAAAATATCTGAAAAGGCATATGCTGATTGGTTTAGAGGAGAAAAACTGTGGCTGATGAGTCGACAAGAGACTACATTATAAACATTTATAATCAATAACATTGGTTGCTCATTTACTATAGATCAGACATTGGTCCTGTTTTTAGGGATAGGAAATAGACATTATTAACATGTTCTCTGCTATCATACATTTCTCAGAGTCAAGGGAATGATAAAAACTGCACTATATAAATTGGAAGTCATAAAGATTATGATTTTTGTTTCTGGTACAATATACCACAATTAGGTTTCTACCATCAGAATAGTATAGAAGACACTGATTGAACATTCTCCTTATAATTAGCTCTGTTTTGTTTGAGAAAATAATTAGAATATTGCAGATTTCTCTCTCGGTATCTCTCTCTGCTTCTCTGTCTCTTTCTCTCCTTTTCTCTCTCCCATTCTCTCCTCCCTCTCTCTCCCTCTCTCTCCCTCTCTCTCCCTCTCTCTCTGTCTCTGTCTCTGTCTTTCCACACCGCCCCCTACACACTCTACACACTGCCTATGTTCAACTTCCCTACACTCCTACTCTGGCCTCGTGTATATCTGACGTCATAAAGATCTGGAAAACAGCAAAATAAACTGCACAAACTTTGCATGACAAAGTTGACCTCTATATACATCTATTTTCAAACATTGGTTTATCATTGCATGACTATGCTCCCTCATCCGAGCCTAAGTCCAGTTATTAACATTCTAGATGTTCCAAAGTCCTTAATATCACTGATCTCCCTTTTCTCTATTTTCCCAATTTCTTTGGATAAGTTTGTTTTTACCACCATCATTTGAGTACTTACAAAGCATAAAGTAAAAACAGCAAATCTATCTTTATCCTTTCTTAACCCTTATCCAATCAAACTTATTAATAACCATTATCTGTGAAAATTTATTGTTTTTATTTCTAGCTCATTACAAAGTTCATTGCAACATGGGTTGTACTCTATTTCATTCCATCTATTGTGCTGAAGTTATAAGTAACTTTTAATCAGTTTTTCACACATCACCATTATTGAGTTCTTAGCTTTTTTGACACCATAAAATCTTTATAAAATATTATTTTACATAAGTATTCTTTCTACTTTGGAGTGACTCATTCTCCATTTTTGTAGCTTTTTAAATAATTTTTTATTTTAAAAGAAATAAATGTTTTTTTTTATTTCTTTTGCACTGTCTCTGTTTGAGCAAACATCCCCACTATAATCGTATTAGTAGCAGAGACCTAACTGGCTTTATTGCTAGACCAGCTTAAGTAGTGTCTATTATTTCTGTCTGTCTGTCTGTCTATCTATCTATCTATCTACCTACCTATCTCTCTATCATTTACCCATACACACACACATATACAGAGAGAAAAATTCCACATAGTTGTGTCAAGAAAACTTCTTCAACTTGGTAAAGAACCTCTAAAATATACGTACATATGTATTTTCCTTAAAAACAAGAAAAGGATTTAATTTAATAAATTCTTTGTCTAGAAATACATCAATGAAATGTATACATACTTGAGTTATCTATGCATTAAAATTACATTTTATCCATTAATTTACTAACAATTAACACAATTACTATTTGATTAATAATTCTCATATATAATGTAATTGAGTTGACCTTAATTTTCTTAATATCTCAAAATTTTTGACATACTGATTTGCATCATGTAAATTACAGCTCAAGAGCAAATCACTATGTTTGTAGCCTGAAATCATGTAACATGCCCAAATGAATGTGTATTCCAGGAATGCTGTTCTTGTGGTACAATTGAATGCTTTCTAACTTCAACTGCATGATGTTTCTCGTGAGAAAAACATACTTTTGTCTTTGTCCAGATTGACAACACTTAATTTTTCATTGTTACAAGATCTAAAGTCCTCAAAGATTAATTTTCTGGGCTATTTCTGGTATTTCCATGAAGACAATAAATTTCTCCTTTAATTTTTTGTGTGCATGCTTCCATTATAGACTTGTCCTATTCTGTAAACTTAAAATAATATATTGACTCCTTATGCTATATTGTCAGATGGGTCCTTATATGTGTTTATGGAAGTAGCACCCACTAAAATATAGTTGATCAATGTTTGATCATTGAATAAATAGATACACGATTAAAGTAAAATTCTCAGTTATCTGAAGAATCATTTGTTGTTTTAAAAGAGCATGAATTCCTAAAAATCAAATCCATCCTTATGTAGTATTATTTTCTCATATGCTAATTTGTTACTTACAGCTGCCCAATATGCTTTGCATACCCATTCTCCAATTTGATACTTTTCCACACTGTAAGTCCTATCTTCTCAAACAGAGTCTAAGAAAATCTATGTCCACATGATCCTTTTCAAGTAGACTGCAAATATTTAATCCAAGTCTAGTGGATTGCACTCCAGTGAAATGCAACCAAGCCAGTCTTGGATTACACAAGTGATCAACACCTATCAGATCAGTTTTTGTTTGTTTGTTTTTTATGGATCACTTTAGAAAAGATATTCTGTTTCTTAAATGTGTCAGGGATATAGTTCCTGACACAAATTACTGAATTCCACAAGAGTCAACTGAAAATAGCAGTCATTTTTAATGTACAGACATTTGTGCAATGTGTAAGGTGCTGTTATTGCCTCTGGCTCTTTGATTTTACCCGAGATTATTTAAACTGTCACACTGTAAACAAAGAGATTCTAAATCTGATTAAGAAATTCAGAGAGAATTGCTTAACAACCAGTAATTCTTGGCTGGGCTCAATGGCTCAGCCTGTAATTCCAGCACTTTGGGAGGCTGAGGCGAATGGATTGTCTGAGGCCATGGGTTCAAGATCAGCCTGGGCAACTAGGCCATACCTTGTCTCTATAATGAAATAAAAAAATAGTGGGTATGGTAGCATGCGTCTGTAGTTTTGGCTACTTGGAAGGTTAAGCAGAAGGGTAGATGGAGCCCAGCAGGTCACTGCTGGGTTGGTTGTGAGCATGCCACTGCACTCCAGTCTGGGTGACCTAGTGAGACGCCAACGCAAATAAATAAATAAATACCAGGAATTCTTCACATCTGACACTCAGATGTGACATTATATGTTTTTCATAAAAAGTTATATTGATAATAATGATAATAGATGACAAACTTTTACAAAAATATTTAATTTTTAGCCCATATTCTGCAATAGGAAAATCAGCTTACCTGAAACAATCTGCTTTTGAGGGATTTATTATATGTTTATCCTATGAGTCAGAGATTTGCTTTGAGTCTCAACAAGCTGTCAGCAGCTCAGAAGAAGACTGCTGTTTCCAGTTGATATTCTCAAACACATAGACAAATTCGTTTGTCTCAGACTTAGACCAGCCATAAAGATAGATTCCTACAAAGAATATAGATATAATGTTAATTGTCTGGAAGTTTGAATAGCGTGAGTGCTCAGGTGAGATTTGCACATGTATTCAATAATTGTGACAAATGCACATGAAAAATTCTATTTCTTGCCAGTTGGGACTCCAAAAGCAGCTGGAGGGTGACAAGTGGCTATGCCCATTAAGTAGAAAAATATTTATACTTGCTTACAGCAAATAGAACAAGCATTCATCTTTAATTAATAAAAATTAAAATTTCACAAACATACAATTTAAATAACATGATAATTTGCAGGATCTTTTTAATGCTAATAAATTTTTTGCCTCTCTGAAATTCTAATTTTACAATTAATGCACATAAACAAATATTCATTTGAGACATACTGAACTATAAAGTATATGGTGAACTACATATGATATTAACTCAAATATGAAAAAAGCACAGTCTAGGCCTTGATTAAATAACACTGAAGAAGTGAAATGAAAGAAAGAGAAAACATTTTATTATGTACTTGATGCTATAATCTGTGTAGAAGTTTTCACCAGTGCTAACAAACTTAATGCTCATAATTGAGTTTTCAAAAAAGTTAAATCATTTTTCCACAATTACATAGACAGTGCACTTCATCGTAGATTAGAAAAGAACAGAGATCCAGTTCATACTTAGCTGATTTCCAAAACTTTGCTCTTTTCTACTTATATGTAATTTGTACCCTTTTTGTTACTAACAATAAAGTACAGTATATTATAGTCTCATTGATTTTAATTATATTTTGATATTGATATATTAAAACGCTACATTTTGAAAAAATGTTACAATGATTATATTACTAATCATAAAAGCAGATATATACATTTGAAAATTAGTCTCTGTATGTGATATGCAAACTATTATCTATTCAGTTACACAGACACTACTTGACACTCATTTGTATTCATTAATATTTGTAGTAACTTCATTGCCCTGAAATTCCATGAATAGGTTATAAACCCCTGCCACGTACCCAAGATAAAATATTTATTTCAGTATTGGACGCCTGTAGTGTTATTATAACATGCTCCTCAGCACAGTAGTTAAAAGTGGTGTTATTTTACTTGAAACAAAGCTATTTGTGCTAAAATACACTTGTGAAATTTTAAATTAAGTTTAACTGTCATACTCCTCAGGAAATACATTTTGCTGAATTTTTTATGGCTCTTCAAGAAGACTTTATAAATAGGGTGCTTTTAAAACTTATAATACATAATATTTTTCTTCCATGATAATCCAAAAAGACCAAGATTTACTGGAATATATTTTGGAAAATAGTTCTATAAACATTAATCTGGCATAACTAAACAACTGTCTGATCATAGAGAGGGCAAATATTTGAAAGATTATTGCAATAATCCAGGGAAAGTATATGCAGTTACTGCCAGAAATGAGCAGGAAACATAACACTGTGACTGGCTGTAAAGTACAGGTCAGAAAAGTAGCAAACAATACTTAGCAACAGACAAAAACATGTGAAATTTAAAAATAATAACTAAGCCGGGCTCAGTGGCTCAGCCTGTAATCCCGCGCCTTTGGAAGGCTGAGGTGAGTGGATTGCCTGAGCCC
>NW_007260479.1:1666997-1686309 GCF_000164805.1 Carlito syrichta
CTGGGCGACAACTCAAAATAAAAATAAAAATAATAATAATAATAATAATAATAATAACTATATCTAGCATTTGTTAATAATTTAACATGTTTCCTACTGCTGTAAGCATTTTTCCTGAATTGGCTTATCTAATCATCGCACTCTAGTCCCATTTACAGCTGAAGTCTCTAAGGCAGAGAGTTCAATACTTTACCCAGATAAGTCAGCAAGTAAGGGTGAGACCAGAATTACAACCCCGGAGTCTAGCTTCGTGTCATGTTAAACTCTACAGTAAACAAAACTTACCTGAAGTATCTTAAAGATAATGTCTGGCTAAAGTGCTCTCAATAAAAAGGATGTACATAAGGAGGACATTGAGAAATCATGTAAAACCTCATAAATTTAAGGTGCGATACAAGGAAATAACATTAGTTAATTTAGCATAAAAGAAAGGACTCAGTAGAACCTCCATAAACATAAATATACAAAAAGTAAGAGAAATTTAGAATGAATCAAAACAATAATCTCTTTACTTTATCTAACACAGATTTCTTTAATAATTTACAGATAAAAAATTTGTACATTAAAGCAAGAACTCTATCGCATTTGTCCTCTGAAGAAAAGGCTAGGTTGGTTAGATAAAGCCCACAAGTAGAAAGTCATCTATCTTAGGAATATGAATGCATCTCCAAAGCATAATTTTAGACGTTGAATCTAACCAAATAGACCTCTTTGCCCAAGAGATATTTCCACTTTTATTTGTATTTTTCCTGGCTGGCCAGAGTTAAACAGTTCCTTCTGTCAATTTATTTACAATTTTAGAAAGTTGGAAACCACTGCAAAATAATTCATTAATTACATGGCTTCTAGCAAAATTTTGGCTTTTACCAGACATTTAGAAAGCTAAATTTTGCTAATAATGCATCTGAGAGTGATTTCTGATATCCATCACAAATGCAGGATTAGCTATCTCCATCTGTTCAGGTGTTCTGTACTAGAGTGAGATACCATTTTACTTTCATGTCTTCTCATCATACACAGATAAAATTCACTCTTTGTTTCTTTCTTTAGTTTATTCCTGATAGTACTTTTAGTATTTCAGGTAATAACTTTAAAATAAAATAATGGAATTTATTGACAGAGAATATAAGTGAGAGAACCACTTTTACTGAAATGGCTTTCAGTTTTACTTAAGAGATAATGTAGCCCATGTATATGGAATACCTCAAAGAAATACGAGTTATGGGCATAAAAAGCAACAGCTTCACTTTAAAGCATTGTAATTTTTTCCATGTAAATGTAAGTTTATTTAAAGTCCTTATGTGTAAAGTATTCATAATAAATACTGTACATGGTTAGCATACATGAGGCCAAGAGCAGTGGCCCACGACCGTAATCCCAACACTGTGAGGCCGAGGTGGGAGGACTGCTTGAGCCCAAGAGTTCAAGACCAGTCTGGGAAACATAGTGAGCCTTTGTCTCTACAAAAAAATTAAAAAGTAGCCAGGCATGATGGTGCACACCAGTAGTCTCTGCTTCTTGTGAGACTGAGGCAAGAGGACCACTTGAGCCTCGTAGATCGAAGGTGTGGTAAGCAGTGATCATGTTACTGCCCTCCAGCCTAAGGGACAGAGTGAGACTCCAACAAAACAAAAATAAAGTAAAATAAAAACATAGATAGCATATATGTACAGCTTATTGTATAAAACATAACAGATCCAAATTACAAGCACCCTGATCAAGAAACAATATTTTCAGCACCCCTGGTGACCTTTTTGTGCCTATTCCAGTCACTTAATCCTTAAAAAATGCCTTTATCCATCTCATAGATTATTTTTGGTCAATTTTGTATATAATATAAATGAAAGCATATGGTTAGTACTCTTTTCTGTCTAGATTTTTTCAGTCATATTGTATTTGTGAAATGAATTAATATTTTTTGTGGAGTTGTAGATCCTTTATTTTTATTGCTGTGTAACTTTCCATTGTATTATCATACCACAAATTATTTAGTCTTTTTATTGGTGCTAGTGGGCATTTTAGGCTATTTTGAATTGTGCTGCTATGTACATTATAGAACACATGTTTTAGTAAAAATATATTTTTGTTTTGGAGGGATCTAAACTTAAAAGTGTAATGCTAGCTCACAGAGCATGCCCATGCCTGTTTTTTACATACTGTCAAACATTCTGCAAAAGTGATTCTACCGAATCCTATTCTCACTACAAACTACGAGAGTTTTCATTGTATTATATATTCACCAAAATTTGATGTCTGATTTTTTAAATCCTTATTTGGTAAGTGGTAATAAAATGTTTGGGTTTAACTTGTATGTTGATTAATGACTAATTATATTACCCAACTTTTCAATGGTTGTTTGTCATTTAGATAGCCTTTATTTGTGAAGTTTGTTCATACTTTGTGTTAATTTTTCTGTTGTTTATTTGCCTTTTACTATGTGTTTGAAAATATGTGAAATTTAGAAGTTAACCTACAAATTAGATTTGATTATAACCAAATTGTTGATATCTACAAAAATTCCGAGCAATTGCATACTGCATAATTATGTGTTACATTTGAAATTATTATAGTAAACTGCTAACAAATTAGATTTATTTATTTGAGAGGAGATAAGAATTGAAAGTTTGTGAAAACTCAAAGTAAATAGAATATAGATATGTATAGAATCTTACCAAGATATTTTTGGCTACCTGAGATGAAATGGATTCTGCTGATGATATACACAAGACACTATGATTGATAACAAAGTAAATCTTGGTTGATTTTTAAATACAATTTAATTTAAAATTATCATTACTTGTACTATTTACCTTGAATTTCAACAAAATGCAATCAATGAGTATTGGATTTAAATCAGGCATAAGTTAGTTATAATTTTAGCTAATGTATCAGTATTGCATTTAGAATATTAAAAAAACTGTTTAATACACTAATTTGATGCAATCTGTAGTCTAAATATAATACATAACAGAGTCTAAGTAGCTTTTAACTGGCACTTAATTCATAAATAAGTCATTTAAAAATGTTTGTAAGTGTTACACACAAATGTTATGCAGGTGAGTTATGGCACATAAATATGTAATATTGGAGGGTAAATTTTAAAATTAACTTGCACAAAATTATCTCCAAAAATTCTTTGCCTTTGACATGTAATAAATTAATAGCCATATTATAGTTGACTAGAAAGTATTCACTAATAATATAATAATTTAAAAATGACTCTGTGTTGAAAAGATTAACGAAATTCTGAAATATACCTTGATAAAATGTTAAAAACATATTTTATTATTTTTCTTCATTTTTTGCAGGCTTAGATTAAAATTACAAATGGTACATCATCTTACCAGCTAAAAAGAATATATATGCTTATACATATACATGCATTTATATATATGTGCACTCTCACTCTTTATGTATTTATATATGTATATTTATATACTTATATATATATACACTCCACATGAACACACAGAGTTTACAAAATCATATGTTGACTTTTCTAAAACTGGCATTTTTCAAGGCACTGTAACATTTATCTTACTCTAATAAATGACTTCAATTATTCTTGTTTGCTTACAAAAATGTTAAAATTAAACATGAAAGTGAAAAGACTTTGTCACCTTCCTATATTTGTGTTTGATGAAATTGACATTAAAGAATATCCTAGCTCACAATATGAGTACATGTTTAATAATTCCAAAAGTATAATTCTAACAGAACTGCAAAAGTATCTCAGGTTGTCACATATTTAGATAAAAGGTTCACTGTCCTCTGTGTTTGAATAAAATTTTATTATTTACAATAATTGTGGAACATGTTTGTGAATTAAGTTTCCTCTATAATTTGAGCTTCATTGTGTCAACTTTCTTCAAATTTCTTTATTTAACATTTTATTTTAAAAATGTGGGGTGCAATTCAGGATTAGGTATACAAGTGTACATTGTGCAGGCAAAGTTTGGGCCTCCCTTTGGTCCCCATATTGCCTGTTTTGAGATCACACACCCTTACTGATGTTGTGTCCCTTCCACCAAGCCAGCAGTGTCCTACTACCGCCAATCCTTTTCTTATAATGTTACGGTAAATATTCAGGATTCACTTATGAGTGAGAACATGTGGTAATCTGTTCTTTGTTTCTGTGATGGATCACTGAGTATGATAGACTCTAAATCCATCCAAATTGCTGTGAAGTCCTATGTTTGTTTTTCTTTATGGCTGCATAATATTCCACTGTGTATATGTATCACATTTTAAAAAATCCAGTCCAGTTTGATGGGCAGCACAGTGGTTTCCATGTTTTTGCTATTGTGACTAGTGCTGCAATAGACATGTGTGTGCAGGTATCTTTTGGGCAGAATTATTCGAATTCCTCTGGATATATTCTCAGTTGGGGGATTGCTGGGTCATATGGAAGGTTAATTCCTATTTCTTTTAGAAATCTCCACACCATTTTCCATAGAGATTGAACTAGTTTATACTCCCACCAACTGTGTAGAAACATTCCCTTTTCACTGCATCCTCACCAGCACCTGTTCTGTTGCTGATGTTCTGTTAATGATGGCCAGTCTTCCTGGGATTAGGTTATATCTTAATGTGGTTTTAATTTGTATTCCCTAATGATTAGTGAGGATCAGCACTTTTTCATGTGTCTGTTGGATGCCCGTTTGTCTTCTTTTGAGAAATACCTATTCATGTCTTTTGCCCACTTTTATATGGGGCTGTTTATTTGTTTTTGTTTTTATTTCCTTTTGGCACATTAGAGTTTCTTATAGATCCTGGATGTTAGGCCTTTGTCAGATATATGATTGGCAAATTTTTTTTTTCCCTTTCTGTGGGCTGTCTCCCCACTCTCTTGATGGTTTCTTTTGCTTTGCAGAAGGTTTTCAATTTAATGAGGTTCCACTTCTTTATATTGTTTCTTATGGCATGAACACCTGGAGTTTTGATCAGGAATTGGTTACCTACTCAAATTTCTGTAAGGATGTCTCCTGGATTTTCTAAGATTCTTATAGATTGAGGTTTTACCCTTCTTGATAAAAACCTGGAACACCTAGGCATAGAAGGAACATATCTAAAAATGGTAAGCACCATCTATGATAAACCCACAGCTAGCATATTGCTAAATGGACATAAACTGGAAACATTTCCTCTAAAAACTGGAATAAGACAAGACTATCCACTCTCATCCTGTTCAACATTGTGTTGGAAGTCCTAGCTAGAGAAATTAGAAAAGAGAAGGCAATCAAGTATAGCCAAAAAGAAAAAGACGTGTTAAGTTATCCCTCTTCGCTGACAATATGATCCTATACCTTGAAAAGCCAAGAGAATCTATCAAAAACTTCCTTGAAAAAGGACTTTGGCAACGTCTCAGGGTACAAAATAAATGTGCAAAAGACAGTTGCATTCTTATACAACAACAACAAATAAACAGAGAACAAAATAAAAAACAAAGTCACATTCATAGTAGCCACATTAAAAAAAAAAAAGAAAAGAAATACCTTTGCATGTTCCTAACTAGAGAAGTGGAAGACCTTTACAATGAAAACTATAAAAAACTGCTCAAGGAAATACAAATGCAAAAATATTCCATGTTCATGGATAGGAAGAATCAACATTGTTAAGATTTCCATCTTACCAAAGACAATCTACAGATTTAATAAGATACCCATTGAATTACAACATCATTCTTCTCAGACCTGGAAATGACAATACAGAAATTCATATGGAAACAAATTATCACAAATATTGGTAGAAGAACAGACATATGGACAAATGGAACAGGACAGAGATTCCAGAAGCAAAAATCTCAATTTTTCAACTAATCCATCTTTGACAAAACCTCCACTAACAACCACTGTGGAGAGAAGTATCTATTCAGTAAATGATGCTGGGAAAACTGGTGGACCACATGCAGAAGATTGAAACAGGGCCCCTACCTTTCAGCATACACAAAAACCAACTCTAAATAGATCAAAGACCTAAATCTAAAACTTTCTTCAGATTTAAATAAGAACATATATGATAAATATATACCATATTTAATATAAAAAAAATCAGTATCTTCCATATTTAGTAAGGTTGGAAAATAAACCTATCACTCAATGACTATATTTAGTAATCAAAAACTGAAGATATTATTTTCTTGTAGTGAAAAGTTAGACACATATTAGCTCCAAAAACCATAAAGCCAATATAATGGACACAATTAATAAGAAAATAAATGGAACATATATCATATTTCATAATGAGACAGGAGATAGCTAGAAAAAGTCTAGGCAGACAGACAGGCCGGTCCTCTGGTAACAATGTAGTGATCTCCCAGCAGGGTTAGGGTTGACTTGACTGGCCAACCCACTGAGCTAACATTCTCAAAGCCCAGTCTGACCTGAAACAACCACATCAACAATGGAAGAAATATCTGTTTTGAAATGTGTCAGCATTGATAAACAAGCTCCCTGCAAACCTCTCAAGCTAAAGCTTAAGTACTCATTGCTGGGATCAAAAAGCAACCGATTAGCTCACCATTAGGCCCGTACCTCCTGTCGATTGGTCCATAATACTGAACAGCTACAGCTCACAATCAGAACAGCTATAGCTCACAGCTAGTACTAGTCAATCAGCTTGGACTTAGGGCTTTATAAGCACCAGGTTTTCAGTCCCAGACAAGCAACATCTTCAGTTCCCCTCCGACTGTGAGAACTTCTCTGTCCTCTCAATAAATCCTGCTTTTTCACTTTCTGACTTTCTGTGTCCCTCATTCTTCCTGGGCATGAAATGACAACCTCAACCCTGAAGAGCTGCAACCTGAAGAGATGCAACTTGAAGAGCTTCAAAGGATCATCAGAGCTGACTCAACCAGAAGAGCTGCCTGCAGAAGGCAAGACTCGGATACTGAGACCCCCCCATGAGCTAGGCTTTCCTGCCTACTGAATCAGCAACACTCTCAGGGCTTGGCTTGCCCACCCATTAGAGCTGACACCTCTGGGGCTAGGCTTACCAGCCCCTTGATGACCCTCTCTGGGACTTGACTGGTCTACCCATTGAGCTGACACTCTTGAAACCCAGGCTGACCTGAAAAATCTGTATCAATAATGGAAAAAATATCTATTTTGAAATGTCTTTAAAGGTTATGCTTTTTGGTTCTCCATATATAGTCCAAAGTTTCTAAAAGTAAAATGTTATTCATTATCTTTAAGTATAAGTAGTATGATGCAATGGAGTTGCAAAATTTATTTCACACTATAATGCTGTTGTGCATAGAAAGTATAATTTCTTTACTTAATCTATAATTAATTTGATTTGACAAGAGAATCTTTACATGAATGACAGAAAAAATAAAGTAGCTCCACCCTATCCAATTCAAAAATTATATGATCATTTATTATTAAAAAATAATTTTATGGATACATATTAACTATATGTGTTTATGGGGTACATGCAATATATTGATACAAACACACAAGGTATAATGATCAAATCAGGGCAATTGGGGCATCTATCACAGTAAGCATTTATTCTTTCTGTTAGGAACATTTCAATTCTACTTGCTTATTTTTAAATGCACAATAAATTATTGTTGAACATCATCACCCTCTTGTGCTACCAGAAATTATATCTTATAACTTTGATCTATTTCTGTACCCATTAACCAGCCTATTTTTATTTCTCCTTCCCCACAATTCTTTTGAACCTCTTAATCATCATTCTATTCTCTGCATCTATGGATTTTTATTTAATTATTTTATTTATTTATTTATTTATTTATTTATTTATTTATTTATTTATTTGCTTCTGGATGTAAGAAAAGATGATATTTATCTTTTTTCCCTGACTTATTTCATGTAACATAATGCCCTCTAGTTTGATTCATGTTTTTGCAAATGTCAAGTTTCAATTATTTTTTTATGGTTGAATATTAATTAATTTTAAATTTTTTAAATTTTAAAACTGTGGGATACAATTCAGGGTTAAGTACAGAAATGTTCATTATGCAGATACTCTTATTGCTGAGGTGTGCCCCACCTCTCCCAGTAGAATCCCACTACTGCCAATCCTGCCTTCCCTATCCTCTCAGCAATTTCCCACAATTGCCAACTCTTTTCTTATAGTATTACGATAATTGTTCAAGGTCCACTTATCAGTGTGAACATGTGATACTCAGTTCTTTGTTTCTGTGATAGATCACTCGGATAGACACTAAGTCCATCCAAGTTGCTGTGAAGTTCATAATTTTGTCCTTTATGGCTGTGTAATATTCCACTGTGTAACATGCACCACATTTTGTTATCCAGGTCTCTTTTGGTAGGAAGCATGGTTAGTTCTGTGTTTTTGCTATTGTGAACAATTCTGCAATAAGCATGCATGTGCAGGTATCTTTGTCATATAGTGATTTGAGTTCCTCCAGGTTATTTCCAGTAGGGTGATTATGGAGTCTTTTTAGATATTTTAGGAATTGCTAAACTATCTTCCACAGAGGTTGTACTAGTTTACACTCTCACCAACACTGTAGAAGTATTCCCTTTTTGCTGCATCTTCTGCAGCATCTGTTGTTTTTTGAGTTATTGATGATGGCCATCCTGACTGAAGTTATGTGGTCTCTCAGTATGTTTTTAATTTGCATTTCTTTGATGACTAGTGAGGCTAAGCATTTTTTTCATGTATCTGTTGCCTGCTTGTATGTCTTCTTTTGAGCAATGCCTATTCATATATTTTGAAACCATGGACTGAGACAATCCTCTCACCTCAGCCTTCATATATTTTGCTCACTTTATAATGGGTTTTTTTTTTTTCTTTTCAGCATGTTTGAGTTTGGGTTCCTTGTAGATCCTAGATTTAGGCCTTTGTCAGATATACAGTTGGCAAATATTTTTTCCCAATCTGTGGGCTGTCTCCCTGTGCTCTTGATGGTTCCTTGGCTTTGCAGAAGGTTGTCAGTTTGATGAGATCCCACTTGTCTATCTTATCTCTTATGGTATAAGCACTTGGGATTGTGAACAGGAATTGGTGGTCGGTTCCAATTTCCATAAAGGTGTCTCCTGCATTTTCTAAGGTTCTTATAGTTTGGGGCTTTAAATTTAGATCTTTAATCAATTTAGAGTTGACTTTTGTGTATGGTGATAGTTAGGGGTTTTGTTTTAATCTTCTGCATGTGGGCTGGGCAAAGTGACTCAAACCTGTAATCCCAGCACTTTGAAAGGCTGAGGTGAGAGAATTGTCTGAGCCCATGGTTTCAAGAACAGCCTGGACAACTTGGTGAAACCTCATCTCTACAATAAATTAAAAAATTAGCCAGGCATGGTAGTGCACCCTTGTAGTTCCTGCTACTTGGAAGACTGAGGAGGAAGGGTCACCTGAGCCCAGTGGGTCAATGCTGGAGTGGCTGTGAGTGTGCCACTGCTCCAGTCTGGACAAAGGAATAAGCATGTCACTGCACTCTAGCCTGGGCAAAGGACTGAGACTCCAACTCAAAACAAAACAAAACTATATATATATATATATATATATATACTCATGAACATGGAAAATTTTTCTACTTGTTTCTGTCATCTTTGATTATTTTGAGCAGTGTTTTTGTTGTAAAGGTCTTTCACGTCTCTGGTTAAGAAGATGCCAAGATATTTCATTTTTTGTGGCTATTGTGAATGGGATTGTGATTTTTATTTGGGTTTCTGTTTGTTTGTTGTTGATGTATAGAAACACAACTATCTTTTGAACATTTATTTTATACCCTGAGACTTCGTCAAAATCCTTTATCAGTACAAGGAGGTTTTTGACAAGGTATAGGATCATGTCATCTGCAAAGAGGGATAATGTAACTTCCTCTTTTTCTATTTGGATACCCCTTATCTCCTTCTCTTGTCTAATTGCTATAGCTAGGACTTTCAATACTATGTTGAACAGGAGGGATGAGAGTAGGCATCCTTGTCTTGCTCTGGTTTTTAGTGGGAAATGGTTCCAATTTCTGTCTGTTTAGTATTATATGAGCTGTGGGTTTCTCATAGATAGCTCTTACTATTTTGAGGTATGTTCCATCTATGCCTAGATATTTGTAGATTTTTGATAAAGTTTTTTATGTGTCTAATGATATAATTATGTGGGTTTTGTCATTACATCTGTTGATGTATGTAATTATATTTATGGTCTTGAGACTGTTGAACCAGCCCTGCATTCCACGGTTGAAGCCTACTTGTTGTGGTGGATGATTTTTGAGATGTGTTGTTGGATCTGGTTTGCTAGAATCTTTTTGAGAATTTTAGTATCTATGTTCATTAAGGATATTGGCCTGTAGTTCTCCTTCTTTGTTTGTTTTTTACCCAGTTTGGGTATCAATGTGATGTTAGCTTTATAAAATGAATTGGAAAGAGTTCCATCTTTCTCAATTGTCTGGAATACTTTCAATAGGTTTAGTATCAGCTCCTCCTTGTATGTTTTATAGAATTCTGCTGGAGATTCATCAGGTCCAGGACTTTTTTGTTGTAGGTAGTTTTTTATGACATAGTTTCCTGGGTTGTTATTGGTCTATTTAGGGTCTCAATTTCTTCTTGTTTCAACCTGGGGAGGTTGTGTGATGTAAAATAGTCATCCATTTCATTTACGTTTTTGAATTTGTTTTCAAACAGGTGTACATAGTAATCTTTGATAATCTTTTGTATTTCTTTGGGGTCAGCTGTGACTTCAACTATTGCATTACTGATTGTGTTTATTTGGACTTTTTCTCTCCTTTTCTTGGTCAGTCTAGCTATGAGTGTATCAATCTTGCTTAACCTTTCAAAAAACCAGCTTTTGGTTTCAATAATTTTTTTTCGTATTATATTTTTGTCATCTATGTCCTAAATTTGGGCTTTTACTTTTGGAGATAATAGAGTTTTACTGAAGTTAGGGTTTTAGTGGCTATGCTTTTCCAGCTTTCTTAGGTGATTTGTTAGGCTGTTAACTTGCGATCTTTCCATTTTCTTCATGTGTGTTTGTGGAGATATGAATTCCTCTCTTAGTACTGATTTCATGGCATCCTAGAGATTTTGGTTAGATGCTTTTTCATTTTCATTTTTTTCCAGGTATCTTTTAATCTCTGCTTTGATTTCCATGTTGACTCAGGAGTTGTTCAGCATCATGATGCTTAGTGTCCATGTCTTTGTGGGTTTGGGGGGAACTTTATTGTTGTTGATATTTATATTTATTTCACCATGGTCTGAGAAAGTACATGACAAAATTTCAGTCTTATGGGATGTTTTCAACCTTGATTTATGGCCAAGGATGTGGTTGATCTCAGAGTATGTTCATTGTGGTGATGAGTAGAAGGCATATTCCATGGTAGTTGGATGGAGTGTTCTGTAAGTATCAATTAAGTACATTTGATCAAGCATCACATTGAGTTTCCAAATCTCCATGTTGACTTTTTTCTTGATGATCTGCCTAGGGTTGTTAGTGGGGTGTTTAAGTCTCCAGCTATGATAGATAGTATTAGAGTCAATATCCTTTTTTTTACCTAGAAGTTGCTTTATGAAAGTCAGTGCTCCTATGTTGGGTGCATATATATTTAGTATGGGTATTCCTGTTAATGAATTGAATCTTTTATCATTATGTAGTGACTTTCTGTATCTTTAAAAATTTGTGATAGCTTAAAGTGTATTTATCTGTATTAAGATCATATCTCCTGCTTTCTTTTGTGTTCCATTTGCCTGAAATTTGTTTCATACTCTTACTTTGAGTCAGTGAGTGTCCTTTTTGGTGAGATGTGTCTCTTGGAGATAATATATTGTAGCCTCATGATATTTTATCCAACTTGACATTCTATGTCATTTCAGTTGTGCATTTAATCCATTCACATTCAGGCTAATTATTGAGATGTGAGAGTTTATCCCTGTTGTGAGGTTCTTGTAGAGTTTGTTGTTGTTGCTGCTGTTTGTCTATATATTTGTTGAGTTTCCTTTGTTTTTTGACTTGATTCACATGAGTTTTTGGACTTTTTCCTGCATTCTTGTGAAGGGCATTGTTCTTTTTTCTTCCTTTTTTCTGTGTTTAATGCTTTCTCTCTCTCTCTCTCTCTCTCTCTCTCTCTCTTTTTTTTAAAGCAAGATGTGTTGAGAAGACAGAAAAGCTCCCACAGTGGGAGAGGACCTAAAGGGTTTATCTACTAGTTTCTTAAGTGTTTCTTGTAGAGCTGGTCTGGAGGCAGCATATACTCTTAGGGATTGAATATCTGGGATAGATTTTAATTTTCCATCACTGAATCAACTTAGCTTAACTGGGTAGGCAATTCTTGGTTGAAATTGTTTATCTCTGAGAACTTTGAAGATTGAGCTCCAAGCTTTCTATCCTAAAGTATTTCTGTAGATAAGCCTGCTGCTATTCTAATTGTTCTTCCCCATTAATTAGTCTGACTTTTCTCTCTCGTTGCCTTTAGAATTTTTTCTTTTATACCTACTTTGTGTAGGTGAATAACTTTGTGTCTGGGAGTTGGTCTTCTCATTTGTTGTCCTGCATGGGTTCTCTGAATCTCTTGTGTTTGAATGGTAACATCAGTGATGAGATGAGGAAAGTTTTCTTGGATAATTTCATGGACTGTATGCTCCAGGGTGGTCTCTGTCTATCTGCCTTAGGGATTCCAATTAATCTTAGATTCAGCTTCTTGAAATAATCACTCATCTTTTGAAGGCTTGTTTCTGTCTTTTTAAGCTTCTTTCCTATGTTTTATTCACAGTTTGGGTTAGTTCCATATTTTAGTCCTCAAGTTCTAAGATTCTTTCTTCTGCTTACTTAATTCTGCTTTCCATGGTTATCACTTTGTTTTTTTTATTTAATTCACTGTATTCTTTATTACTGTCATCTTAGTTATCAACTCCTTCATTCTTTTTCTTGTCTCTTCTCATTTCTATTTATTCTATTAATATATTGATATCTGGGTTTATGGTTTGAGACCAGTCATTCTTGGGGCTTTGTTTGAGTTCCAGAGTCTGTATTCTCAATGGCTGACGTCCCAGTGGTCTCTGTGAGACTCATATTCTTCCATTGTTTTTTTTTTTCCTTCATTTGTTTAGGTCCCCCCTTGCTTTTTTACCCCTTCTTTAATTCTGTTGTTCAATGATGGGGGATAGCTTTTATTTCTGTTGGCTCAATCTCCCATTCTTTTTTTTTGTAGATTCTCTGGTTTTGTTCAATTCTAAAGCTGAAATAGGAATGGGGGCCTGTATTTTTGCAGTTTTGAGATTTATTTGAGCAGAGAGCTGTGATTCAGAAGCTATCTGCAGATCCCAGTATCCACTGATGAGTGTGTGGTCCCCCTGGGGCCCACTTCCCACTGTCTTAAAATCTGTCCATGAAGTGGGAGTGTCTGTTTGCCCCCTGAAAGCAAAATGAGTTAAGAAAAGGAAAAAGAATGGAAAAGGGAAGACTAAAGTGATGTTGAGAGAGAAACAAAGAAGAGAGAAAACAGACAGGCCTTCCAAATAATGAATAAACAGAAAGACAAAAAAGACAAAAACATACAGACAATCATACAAACAATCCCCCGTTAGTGTACTTTCCCTCAAAAATCCTCATACATAAACAGATAATCTAAAAAAAGAAACCAAAATAACAGAAACAAAGCAAATACAAACATGCAAAACAAAAAAAAAACAAAAAAAGAGAGAAGAAAAAAAGCTAAAACTATTAAAAAAACAAGATAAACAAACAAACAAACTCACTCTTTAGCAGTTTCTGTGAGTCCAGGCTCCTTTCAGGCTTTTGTCTTAGGAAGCACCTCTGATCTCCTGCCCTTCCCCTCCCACTCTCAGTGCAGGCTGATAGGGTTGCTCTCAACATGAGTCAGCTACCCTAGGGATTAAATACTTAAATATAAAATCGCAAACTATAAGATGGATTAAATACTTAAATATAAAATCGCAAACTATAAAACTACTAGAAAAAGACATTGAGAAAATATTTCAGGACATAGATATTATAAAAAATTTTCTTGAGTAGGAACTCAATAGCACAGGCAACCAAAGCAAAAATGGACAATTAGAATATATAAAGCTAAAAAAGCTCTGCACAGCAAATGAATTAATCACATAAAAAAAAAAAACATAGAATGAGGGAAAATATTTGCAAACTACCAATCTGATAACTACCAACCTAATAGCCAGATTACTATACAGAAATCTTCTGGGTAACTGCTCTTTGGATCTTACAAAGAAAAATCAGAAAGAAAAGAAAAATCAGCTCTTTCTTTCTTTGGCCTCGTGTTAACTTGCCTGTTGTAATACAAATTTCTCTCTTTGAGTCAAAGACTATGGGGAGGGAAAATCGGACTCACATTCAAATTTATATTCACTCTCTATTGCTTTCTTTCTTTCTCTCTTCCTTCTCACCCTTCAAATCTCACCAGATAAGAAAAAAATCTTTTTCCTCTACCAAAAACAGACATAGTGAAAACATGTACCTATGTCCTACAGTAAATATTCTAATCTGTTTCCTTTAGGTTTATTATTGATGTACTGACAAGAATGATGGTAGAAAATAAAATTTTTCAAATTAGAACATGAAAATTATTTCTGTTTTATGTATACCCTTCTATAATACATCTCAAACTTCACATTACTTTTATAATTTATCTTTATAAGATGAAAATTATATGAAGTGAAAATTGTAGGTAAGCAAAGCAAATGAGAAAGTAAATTGATAAGTGATTTTGCATCTACATACATAACTCAAGTATTTTTTCGCATAGAGTAAATAAAATAATTATGCTTTATATTACATGTTTAAAGAAAAATATTACCTCCATACTTTTCCTTAATTTTATATTTTCATAACTTCATTAAAATATTACCCCAATTTATGAATATTTGCTAATAAGAAAATAAGTATAATTTCTAATGTACAAAATATTTCCTACCATATATTTCTGATATGGAAAGGGTACATAATTTCTAAACTTTATAAGTTTTGTTCCTCATTATATTATTTTATGAAGAAATTCACTTTTCAGTAAAATCAGTTAAAAGAAAAGTCAATGTAGTACTAACCACAATGGTTTTTCATACTGCCAATAAATTTTGTATTGGTGACAATAGAAGTTTAAATACTATTGAAGAAAGTTTTAAATCTATTGCTTTCCAAATTAATCTTTTTTAAATAAATAAACTACATTCTAATGGACCTGTGTTCTACAGAAGCAAATGGACATTCAATATTACCAGCAGTAGAAATTGTCTCCAGTGTTAGATCAAAACATCATTTTTGCATCTTCAAATTTTTAATTACTTACTAAGTAAATAAAGCATAAATTTTATGATTAAAGTTTTTATTATTAAGTATACAACTAATATTAATGCCAATAATGCTAAAAAATTTAAGCTAGAAACATATTTAGTATGAAAATAGTAGAAAATGGTGATTAAATATCAAGGAGAACTGAATAAACTTTGTTGTTTATACTTATTCAAATGTTAAATAAGATTTTGAACACTTTGCTTTTCTGAAGTGGACATTTAATATTCAGAGTCAGACTTATTGGAGAATAATTTGTGTGTTAATTTTTCAACATGACAACTCTCTGTATCACTTCCCTGATGTATACACCGCTATGCTACTAATGGGAACAAATCATATCATCTAGTTTTAGAGAAATAACAATGCTATTAAATTTCTAATATATGTCAAAGATGCTCCAACTCCTTCATAAATGAATGGCTTGCATTTTATTCATTGAATAGCTTCATTAAGAATAATTCTTGCCGGGCTCAGTGGCTCAGCCTGTAATCCCGCGCCTTTGGGAGGCTTAGGTGAGCGGATTGCCTGAACCTGCGGGTTCGAGACCCACCTGGGCAGCGAGACCTCATCTCTACAATAAATCAAAAAATCAGCCGGGCGTGGTAGCACATGCCTGTAATTCCGGCTACTCGGAAGACTGAGGCAGAAGGATCGCCGGAGCCCAGCAGTTCGAGGCTGCGGTGGCCGGGAGCGGCCACTACACTCCAGTCTGGGCGACAGAGTGAGACTCCAACTCAAAAACAAAACAAAACAAAACAAAAAAACAAGAATAATTCTTTCACACTTTACCCTACACTTTTTTTTTTTTACATTCTTTTGGGTCATTGGGAATTTTAAGAGTACCTGAAAAAAATCACTGACATTTCAGAACCACTCCTGTAAATTCACTATCTGGAAAAATTCTCTTTGTGGGAAATATGCACTTTGACAGCAAATTTTCAGTTTCAAATCCTGACTTTATCTAATTGTAAGGTTTTGGCAAGTTACTTAACATCTCAGAGCCTCAATTTTTTATTACTTTTTTTCATTAAGTCCAAGTTTCATTCTGTCGCCCAGGCTGGAATGCAGTGGCACAGTTACAAATCCCTGCAGCCTCAATTTCCTGGGATCAAATGATCCTTTTGCATCTGCCTCCGAAATAGCTGGGACTAGTGGTGTACACAACAACCAGGCTATTTTTTTTCCCCCTAAAAAGACGAAGTCTCTCTATGTTGCCTAGGTTGGGGTTGTCTCCAACTCCTGGGCTCAAGCATTTCTCCTGCCTCAACCTCCCAAAGTGCCCAGGCCAATTTTGTCTTCTAAATAGGCCAAGTACTACTTATGGTATATTGTTATGCAATGTCAAAGTTCACATAGGAAGTAACTTACGATCTGACTTACAACTTAATAAAGTGTTGTTTTCATAACCTATTAGCCAATAACTTCCATATTTATTTTAATATGCAACAGTGACTTTCAGATTTGATATCAAGTTTTTCCATATTCAAAAATTTAAAGCAATATGTGTGTCTAATGTATTAGATTTTTATTTTTCTATAACATATTTTATATATTATTTTATACTATACGTCCAAAACAGTTTTTTTTTTTTTTTTAAACATGCTTAGCATGTGACAAAGTTTTGGAAGCAATATGTTTTCAGCAAGACATTTAAGATAACTGTTCTCCTGATATTTATAATGAGAAAAACAAGAGAATAAACTAAATGCCTTTAAAAATATTTTTATGGGTAAAGTACTACTGAATTTACCCAACAAATGGATTAGGAGGTTATGAGTGCCTTCAATATATTTTCTCCAATTATATTACAGAAATATTAACACACTATCAATATTTAAATGCCATCAATTAACAATAATTTGCAATAGGAGAAGAAAATATTATGTCCTTAGATACATTATACTTTGTTTGACTAATTAAAATTCATTTAACTAGAGAACATCAAAATTATAGCCCTAAAATTATTAGAATATTGTTTCAAAATATATATGCAGATTTGAGTACAAAAATAAAATATTCAAGTGTGATTATTCTACAGTAGAAAACTATTAGGCAATATTAAAAGAAATTGGTTTATTTTGTATCATTAGAACTATGTATTTAGTATTTAGACTAGGACTATGTTAATATCTAGGTATGTCATATGAATATACATGTATATGATATTTGTATATGTTTTGCAGTTGCCTTTCTCTTAAATTGAATCAAAAATAGGTGTTGAGAAAACACAGTATACCACCCAAATTGACAGATATTACTAGAAATGTGCACAATTTGATTATTCAGTAATCATAGTCTATACAATATATTCACATGTTTAACTGGTTGACAAAATGGCAATCTCTTTCTTTTTGTTCAATAGTTTAGCTTCTCACTTCACTATAACTAAAGGGACAACATTTTTGTACTATCACCTACCAGTAATTTCTGGACTTTTATCTTTTAACCACAAAAAAGTTTACATATTTTAGTAATGGTAACAAAATATATTAAAAATGAAGAATAAAATTACTCTATAATTTTCTATCATTATAATGTGGACAGTGCTTTTACTATTTTTTTATTTGAAATTATTAATTCTCTTGCAACTATCTAAATATGTATACTTTGAAAGAATTGATTTTAATTTATTTTGTTTAATACATTTTTTGCACAAAATAATATTGTTCCTGTGACAGCTTGCATTTTGTAAAATTCAATCATCAGTTGTGATCAGTGACATTGTCTGATGTGTATGCCATATTTGCTTTAGCCATTACATCATATTAAAGATAATTTAAGCTGGGCTCGGTGGCTAAACCTGCAATCCCAGCACTTTGGGAGGCTGCAATGGGTGGATTGCCTGAGCCCGCGGGGTCAAGACCTGCCTAGGCAACTTGGTGAGACCTCATTTCTACAATGAAATAAAATATTAGCCGGGCATGGTAGCATATACCTGTAGTTCCAGTTACTTGGAAGGCTGAGGTGGAAGGATTGCCAGAGCCCAGCAGGTCAAGGCTGCGGTGACTGGGAGCGGCCACTGCACTCCAGTCTGGGCGACAGAGTGAGACTACAACTCAAAAAAAAAAAAAAAAAGATAATTTAATATCTCATGTATGCATAAATATCCAAGTCTGATTTCTCTTGATATATGGTGAATGTGAATATATTACAACTATCTATAATACAAATATTTTGTATTAAAATAATTTAAATATAATTTAATTGATGAATTGACAATAAACTGTGCATGATTTTACAATATCCTACTCAACTACATACATTTCATACGTTGAGATGGTTTTTATTACAATTTTTAAAAATTAGGCTTTATGGGTTTCTCAAGTGAGACAATATTTTCATACCTCTGAAGAATAAGGTCCTGCACTTGAAAAATGAATTGTAACTTGTTTCCAATATTCTATTTTGAAGCCAAAGGTAGTATCTATAAAAGATGAGACAGACTTTTTTTTGTGATTCAGCAAACAGAATTCTCAAAATACTTTTAGCTACAATTTGGCTGCATTTTCAAATATTTGTGATTTTTTTTTCTTGAAAGAGAAGGTCAAGTCTGCTCGCTTAACATAGAGTGTAGAAGGAATAAGGATCGGCATGTGGAGATAAAAGGAGAAACATTTTCCCTGCAAATGATGAACAATCTCCAATAACTGGAAGTAGGCAGAGACACTACACTCATTATTGATGAGCATACAATATTCCTGCCTTGTGTCAGAGTTTGTACCCCAGAGCTTTGAAGAAATTTCTGGTTTATGTGATTCCATTAACATCAGAAAGACTGAAGTTCAGAATGTCTAGGAGGGTGAGGGAAGTTCTACCACACATATAAAACTCTAGGTCGATGGTGTCCTTTGAACATCATGCAGCTTTATTCTGTCATTCTGCTGGTTGGCTTAAGAAATTGAATTTGGCTGGGCTCGGTGGCTCAGCCTGTAATCCCACGCCTTTGGGAGGCTGAGGTGAGTGGATTGCCTGAGCCCGCGGGGTCGAGACCTGCCTGGGCAGCGAGACCTCATCTCTACAATAAATCAAAAAATCAGCCGGGCGTGATAGCGCATGCCTC
>NW_007260479.1:1686426-1715621 GCF_000164805.1 Carlito syrichta
GCGGCCACTGCACTCCAGTCTGGGCGACAGAGTGAGACTCCAACTCAAAAAAAAAATAAAAAAATAAAAAAATTGGATTTGGATAGCAATGGTAAGTTCATAAAATATAACTTTCAATCTGAACAGGGAAATGTTTCCACTCATTTGCTTTAGAAGCTAATTAATATATCTGCAATTAGGCTAAAGTAGAAAAGCACAACATGGTGCTTTGAGAACAAAAATACTAATCGAGGCATTCATTATGAAGCTTAAAATATTGTATTTTGGGGCCACTTGATTGCACAAGGAAGTGTAAAATGAAATAAGAAGCATATATATTTAAATGAGTAGTTTCAAATTTGTTTCAAATTTGACATGAAGAATGTTCTACAAGTCACAGTCAAGGTTCTTTGAGCTCAGAATGGTAAGCGGTTTCGAGATTCCAAGTGGGAAAATACATCTCCTTCTAGCTGAGGTGATCATGTCAAATTAAATGCTTCATTTTAGGAAACAAACAAATGGAGTGAGAACTAGAAGTGGCATTTAGCCAGCTAGATCAGCTGAAGTAGTATAATAGATGTCACGGCCAACTTGTCTTTAGATCACATATGTCAAGGGGTAGTTCCATAATTTTAGCCGTTGAACTCACCACTATCTCCAGAAAATTAAATAAAATGTTCTCACTCTATCAGATAACTCATTTTGAGTCAATATAATAATTGGCAGAGAGAACAAGGATAGAGTCCACTGGGTCCCATTACAGAAGTATCATTAAGCGAAAATAATTAAATATGGTCAGTACAGTGCTACTTATTCTCTCACTTAACTGTTTGCTGATAAATTAAGAACTGAATGCTACAGTAATTATGATCATATTTCAAATAAAGTGGTTTATTTGGAAACATGAAGTAATTCAATTAAAAAGTTTATTTCAAATATATGTTTTCTTTGCATGGAGTCCATTTGTCATTTTGCACTGAGATTTTGTAAAGGAGAGGTAATAAATATCTTGGACCTCAAAGACTGTTATGCTTGGTTTATTTCTAAAGATCTAAAGTGTATTTTTAATGTGTGTTTTGTAATAATGACAATATAATTAAAATCACATACTATACCAATATTCAAAAGAAACTAAGGTTTTATAAAACATTAGTTTAAGCAGAAAAATAAGACCACCATTAGAAAAAGGTAATTTTGTGAATAAATACTTATACATACATATATATATACACTGCATATGTATACTATTTATTCACATAGTACTTAGTTATTGGTACCTTGCATAAATTTGACTGTCTCATAAATTATATTGATGCCAATATCATTTCCATTAATATTACTTCAATTAAGTTTTATATAGAAAATAGAATTTAATACTTGTCTAGTGAACAAGCAGGTAAGAAAATTGAAGAAAAAGCTTTAATTAAGCATATTAAGAAAAAAACAGTGAATTAATCATAGTTAGACTAGAATATAGTTCCTCTTATGTATTTTTTTTTTTTTTTTGCTGTGCACATCATATTGTGAACTGTCTCACCAAACTTTACAGGTTTTTTGGTCTAGTTGTACATATCATATTGTGTAACCTTGGTATTCCTCTAGTAATGAACTAAAGAATCAAATATAAATACATGACAGTTTTGTGTCTGTGCGGAAAATGCTTTTTGTTTGCTCTCTATGCATTCTATCTTTCTATACAATGAAAATGATATTATTCAAGGTAGTGATATTTAGATCACTTAAAATAGTAAGTTCCAAGGATTCCCATGCAAGTAGGAAAGGACAAGTAGCACTGTTTGGTGAGATATTAAAAGAGGTTTACTGAAAAAAAAAATTAAGTGAGTAGGTTCAGCTGGCATGTGACTTTTATCTTTTATTTTTATCTCATTCTTACTTCTTTCTGCTTGAGACACATGAAATGCCTGGAAAGAAGCGGATGTCTGATTATAATAAGGATGAAAGATACTCACTAGAATGACATAAAATTCAGCCAGAAGTGACTAGAGCTTGAATCATTTCTCTTAATGTGTGCCATGGCTATAGTCTGCCTATACCTAGGCAAGTTATGATCTAAGAAAAATAACACCTCAAGTTGGTTTGGTCAAAGACAATTATGAATGATACAACATGGAAATAATGGGCTTAGAGGTCCATCCATACGCTTAGTAATTAACTTAAATTGGAACATTTTCCTATAAAAAATCGAATTTTGCATTTGGAAATATACCAGTAACAATAGCTATTTTTTTGTCAAGAATGATGGTAGCTCACAACTAACCACCAAGATGTGCTATGTGAAAAATCAGATCTTGTTTTTTCACCATAAGTGATGATTAGTGGATTAAATATTAAATTTATTTTTCTTTAATATTGTGAACACTTTTTTTTTTCTTCAGCAGCATGAGATTCCCTCATTGTCAATTAATACAATGGGTTCCTGCTAACTAACCCACATTTTTTTTCCGAGTCTATGAACTTGAAATTTCAGCTCCTTTTCTACCAACTGAGTTTGTAGTTGTTGATTTTCCTAGTTTGTAATTGTAAGTACAGCAAAAACCAGTGTGTGTGTGTGTGTGTGTGTGTGTGTGTGTGTGTGTGTGTGTGTGTGTGTGTTAAGTAGAGCTGTCCACATTCAAAATCCAATCTCAGGCCAGCTGTCCTGATTTCTGCCATAATATGCTTCACCAGAAACTTAATCATCTTGTCATTCATAAAAGTTTATGTAAAGACATATTACTGATGACACCCCCAGGATATAATAAGCAAATAATTATAAGTGTTATGAATAAACCAGTAAGACAGAAGTACTCCTGATGATAATAAATTGTATGAGGATTCAGGGACCGATCCCATTTATGAATTTTTAGGTACCTAATTATATGGGGCAGTGAAGAATATCCTCTCAATATAAAGAAACATTTGTGCATGTTATATGTCAGATCACTAAGAAAGAGATACATACCTTGGTGATTCAGAGTGTGGTTAAAGCTGCTCTAGCATTGGAGTTTACGACACAAGGGGGAAAAAAGACAGCACAGTACTAGTATATTGGTAAAGTTTCTGGTAGGATCCAATAAAATTATCACTGTATAACAGATCATATCTTCCATAATAATCTACTCATAATTTGAAAAGCATCTTTTGATGTTTCTATTCACCCTAGAATAAACTCAGAGCCTGCTGACTATAGGGCATTAATGGATTTTGTGATTGGAGCTGACTATCAATATTTGAATATTACCTGATTCAGTGAATCAATTGGTCATATGGGCTTACCAGCAATCTATAATTTGATTGAACCGGAACATTCAGAATTAGTCAAAAGAGATCTAGAATGCATAAGGACATAAATTACATGGATGGGCAGTACTCAATTTCTGGTCTTCCTGTGTTGAACCAATGACTTTCTTTGATCTTATACCTGTGTAGATTTCCAAACAAAGGCCTGCTACACCAATGCATTAGCAAAACATGTTGGCATTAGCTACAATCCCACTGAATGATGGTTTGAAGATTAGTGAAAGGAAATTCTTCTAATATTTATAATGCACTTGGACTTTGTTTTGTATGGAAGAACAAATGGCCAACGCTATGAATATACCTTGACGATAAAGAAAGAGATGATGATTAGATTTGTTGATCAGCAATTTGAAATGAAATATATCATACATTTGCATTCAAAGTTTGGAGGAAAACCATATAGATGAACATATGGGATTAAACTCAGAGAGGGAGTAAACTCTGAGAGTGCAGCTCTTCATGTCTTATGGGAAGGCCTTTTAGAAATCATTTATTTTTAAGGAGATACTAAGAAGCCAAGTAGAAAGATTATTCTTATACACATGCCAGCTAGAATCTGTTTGATCACCTTAGTACTGCTGTAATAGGTTCATAAATGGAATTGTCATGGTGACAGGGATGAAGGCTATGCATTTGTTCAAAAGCATAGAACTATTATCTTCTAAGATACCTTAGCTATTATCAGTGCTGATTCCAGAAGCAGTGACTGACATTTATCCCTCAATATAGTATAATATGCCATAAAAAGACAAACCAGGAACTTGGACGTGTATTAATTATCTCTGACTTTTTCACTCAAAAACAGTAATTTATTAATACTAGAATTCAACTCTCTATGAATATAGATTCATCTTCTCTGATAACAGTGTTCTAACAATATCATCAACTGAAGTGTCATAGACTACATTACTTTTTTGACATATGATCCCTCACAAGATCGACTTAGACAAATATTGTGATAACAACAAGTGATCACTCTGATATTAGTTTGTAAACAACACCCTTTGAAGTGGGTGGGACTTTCTCCTTCAGCATGTTGCATGTACACTAAACAACAATTGACATGAGATATTATGGCCAAAGTAAGGATATACCATATATGTGTCTAAGGCTCAAGCAATGGAAGGGAATTGTTGACTCTTTCTTAGAGAATTTTCCGGGATTTGAAGTCCAAATTTTTGAGAAAGTGTGTGTTCTTCCATTAAACAGAGAGGAGAGCTATTAAATTTGAAGATATGACTATCATTCTGTTTTTGGACATGATGCAAAATATGTAAGTTAATATATTGATTGAGTTAGAAAATCCAGGTAATCACAACCCCTGAAGCTTCTACACACAGAGTTAGAAAAGACTAAGTTTAAAATCCCAGTTGTTCACTGAGGTATCACTTGGTGATTCCAGATCCAGTAATGATTAAAAATGGGTATTTGCAACAACTGTGACCTAACAAACAAATAAATGTTCATATGCGTTGAGCTTCATGCATGCCAGCTAAACTTGCTGAAGTACTGCTCAAGAATGAAATAAATCTAGACTTGTTGGATAAGGAAAGAGGTGATGAATACTATTTTATTGGGTTCATTTTCCACAGGTGAAATTAGCTTCTTCCACTAATCATCCTGTATTGATTCTAGTTTAGAGATTAGGGTCTGCACAATTTATTGTGGGCTTCATAATGATCTTGACCTAATGAAAAGTTTTGAACAGGCAAACACAAGAGTGTATAATACTTCCTCCTTCCCCAGCATCATATCCTCTTGTACCACCTTTTACTTCAATAATTGTTTTGGGCATCCAGCCTCATGTGTGTATAATCTGATGGCAGCATTTTATCTCTCCTATATTATGTTAATTGTACATTCTGTACTGAGGCTTCTCTTGCAATGCATGCAAAACTCTGCCTGATAGTCATGCACAAGTTGGAGATTGAAGGGATTTATACCCTAAGATAACATTTATGACTATTAAGGGAAGGAAGTTGGTGGATAGATGCCCATTCTCCCAACTCTTAGGTGGATAATTTGAGGCATGCTCTATATTGCTTTTTATAATCTCAGGATCAAGTTACAGATACCCAAGTGATAGCAAGATTATGAACACATCTACCTAACTTTTTTATTTCTTGCATTATTACGCTTCTCAATCCCCCACTTTTCTGGGATAAAATTAAAATATAATGATCTACTTAAAGTATTTGAGCCGCTTTTGCCTTGATGGGGAGACACAAGAGAAGACTTCTATATTCAATCATATGAGTGATGTGCCCCTGTCAGTACTGTGCACTTAAAGAGGACAGGGTATTAAAAATGTAAGCAAGAGAATTATCATAATGACTGAATATGGAAGTTATGGATAATTGAGAGAGTAAGGAGGATATCAAGGGCATTAGAAGTATCTGTGACACTAAATAATTGAATTGTGGGAACTAAAGGGAATGACTGGAAAAGATAGGACACAGCAATCAGAAAGTTTGCTTCAAAAATTGAACTTATTCAAATATTGTTATTGACAATATCAGTTGTACTCTAACTAGGTTTTAATTTATTGAATTGAAAGGATCTGTAAGACAACAAGGAACCAGAGAATAAAATCACTGTGAAATGAGAGGAAATATTTCTGGAGTCAAGTACTTAACAACATAATGGAAGTTCACTTATATTTTGATCACATAATATTCAAAGTTGGTTAACACTAGGAATAAGGAGGGGAAAAAACAGTTTAAATATGGCAAGAAAAAAGGAATGCATCAATTCTACTTACTGGCTAGCATGAGGTTTCTGAGATAAAATAGTAGCTAAATAGTGAGAGCACTTAGAAAACTCAGCATTCTCAAGAGACAGTATGTATACCATTATGTTATGAGGAAAGAAAAATTTGGTAATACAGAGAATTTTGTTACAGATGATTCATAAATTTTAGAGAATAGAGTGAAAGATGGTTAAGAATGGGGAAATGTGAAGGAAACAATAAAAAATACATAGAACATTATAGAGATTGGACTGCACAGAAACAGGTGGCACCTGGAAAAAGCAATGATAAAAAGATTATTTATTTTTATTTCAAAGTGCTTATTGGTGTGAAACTGGGGGGAAATAACTTGCTGAATACTTAACAATTCCAATGTAAAGGTCTCTCTTTTCCTATTAGTGTAGTAGTGCATTTTTGACATCAACTGGTAGTTTCCAGACCCCAAATAGGAATGGATTATAGGAAATAACTACAAATTTAGAGTAAATCAGAAGACTCATTAGACTAATTTTGGCTTAAGTCAATTTTTAATAGCTAGATGAAATGACTTTCTTAACAAAAAAATATAATTCACCAAAACTGATGCAGAAGCAATAAAATATTTAATAGATCAACTTCCCAAAATAAATACAGGTACTTGTAAGCATATTTCTTGCCCTTTAAAATACGGCATATACAAAGAGGGGATTACGGTCATGAGTCACAATGCTTGGTTGAGTAAAAATTTTTTGTTTTTAAATTGGAAAGAAAAAAGAAAATTTTCTAAGTTATTTCTGTAAAGAGACTATCATACTGACAATAAACTTATATATCACTCATATGGGAATATGCAAAATTTCTAAGTAGAAAATTAGGAAACAGAACAGTTTAGCATTTTTAATAGATAATTAATCATGAGTCAGTAGACTTTATCCTAGCAATGTGAGCATGACTATAATGAAGTCATTATATTAAATAATTAATCACATCAATGGATATAAGAATAAAAAATATGTAGTCTTCAGTGTAGACACCAAACATGCATGTAATATATATCACATCTTTTTCTAAAAAAACCTATTACAATATGAATAGCTAAAAACTCTTAAAATATAAAATGTTACTATTTTTACCCAAAAGCCATCATCATGTTTGATACTGACCCATTTACATAGCCTCAAAAATTTTAGAAAAGAGCAATTCCTCTAAATAATTAGTTAACATCATAGAATTTTTAATAAAAATAAATATAGATACATACATCAAAATGAAAAATATAATTTTAATGTGCATATAAGTATAAATTGATACTCTTTCAAACAAGATATTTCAGCAGTTCATGAAATTCATCTAAGTATATAATATTTAATAGACTGCATTAATACCAAAATATTGTTATGACAGCAACACCATGAATAACAGAACCATACCAAAAATAATTAATAGATGTATATATGTATATATATACATATATACATGCTTAAACATATATATATGTTTAAGCATGTATATACATTTATAATATTATATATATATGCTTAAAACTTCTGAAGAACAGAAAAAAGATCTGAAAATTAACTGAGGTGATTCTAAGTTTATATCGAAAAATTTATCAGATAATATATCCAGTAATACTTTAAAAAAGGAAATAAAAATAGGCTTGCCCTATCAGATATTTAGACATATCATAGCAATGCCTCAAAAACTTAAAACTGTGTGATAACAGAGAAATAATTAAGAGATTGCTGTCAAAAAAGAAACAATTCAGTCATAGATCTCAATACAAAGGAGCTTTTTTGTATTTGAGGTGTTGACAATATTGAATAAAGAAGAAACGTAGATTGGTCAACAAATGACACTGAATAAGGTAATTACCTGGAAATAAAAATTTTAAAGTAATATTTATTAATATTTACATAGTCTATTAGATACATGTTGAATGGATTATATATATTAATTTAAAAATAATAGCAAAAAGGTTTAAAACATGGAATTATTCTTTTATATCATACATATATCAAATCATCACCTTGTACACCTTAAAGTTATACAAGTGTGTTTGTCAATTATACCTTAATATGACTGGAAACAAAAACAATTTGATGCGATTCTTAAAAAGGATGCCCATAAAATAGTGGCTTTCCCATTAGAAGCAGTGCCCAGAAGTATCTCACTCTTACATTCGTTCACAGTCTCCAGAATTGTATAATTTGTATCAATATATTATCATTACCATTTTGGTGTTTTTACCAGTTTTAGACTCTATTGGCTTTATTTTTTATTTATTTATTCATTTTTGAGTTGGAGTCTCACTCTGTGGTCCAGACTGGAGTGCAGTGGCATGCTCCCGGTCATCGCAGTCTCGACCTGCTGGCCTCTGGCGATCCTTCTGCCTCAGTCTTCCAAGTAGCTGGAACTACCTCACCCAGCTAATTTTTTGATTTATTGGAGAGATGAGGTCTCGCCAAGTTGCCCAGGCAGGTCTCAAACCCATGGGCTCAGGCAATCTACTCACCTCAGCCTCCCAAAGTGTGGGATTACAGGCTGAACCACCTTTAGTTCCAGGTTGTCAGATCTGGCCTATACTCTGTCTCTCTGGGTGTTTCTTTCTCTAGATTTAAGGGCAACAATTAGTCTTATAACCTCAGTTCTTTAAATGAATTGAAGAAAAAGCAGTGCATTTTAACTTTCCCTGCTTTTCAACTTCTTGTGAGATAGGAACAACTTATAACCCCATCAGATATTGGAGCTGAAACTAGGAATTCTCCAGTTAAGTTTTTATTACTAATATTATATTTTATAATTACAAATTCTCTATTTCTCTCATTTAAAAATATTGTCTATTTCTCTGTTGATATTTATTTTTCCATTGATTTTCAGAATATTTACCTTTACATCATTGTACTTAGATATTAGTTGCTTTCTAGTTCTTGCCTAAAACTTCCAACATATAGATTATCTTTGTTGATTGTGCTTCCCCTGGTTCTGCACGTCACATATTTTTGAATTTTATCCTGAACATTGTGATGTTTGTAGTCTATAGAGTTTGTTAAGTTCCTCTAGTTAGTGGTAATAGTTGTGTTAGGTAGAAAATTAAATTGATCAGTTATGAATAGGAAACTTATGGTATCTGACAGTTCAGATCTTAGTTCAATTTGCTGAGCCTGAATTTGGCCATGTAAATTTTATGAACATGAATTTCAGAGATTAGCCAGTGACTTGGAAAAGTTTAAAGACATAAATTGGGGTCATCTCTTTCTATCTTTTTCATATTAGATTTCTACTCCCTGACCAGACCTTGCTCTGTCATCGAATTCTCCAAGTAAGAAAAATATTTTTTTATTGGCATTTCAACCACCAAACATCACACTGCCTTACACCACGTCAAGCCAAACCTCCAAATTTAGTAATTTATCCTATGCTTTCTCCCAAGTTTCAACTTCTTTTTATGTTTACTTGACTTTTTTTACTCTGTGTAAACCTCAGGCAGTTTTTTTTTTATTATTATTTTTTGTGCTATATGTTTTGTCCAGAGTTTATAATTGTTCTTTTAGAGGTTTTCCTCTTAGAAATCGACTCTATCACTGAATGTGGGACTCTATGGTATACACTACTTATTTACTTTTTAAAAGAATTGTAATTATTATTTTTTGTCCTAAATTACTTCATGGGTACTTGACTAGGCACTTTAAATGCAAGAAAAAGGTAAAGCCTCTTGTACTGTAAAACTAGTGATGACAATAATATTTTCCAAGTCAACTTGTTAATGGTTTTGTAGTTAAATCATTGTCTTTACATTTATTAATAAATTTTAGTTACATCTGTATACCATCATCAACAACATACTTTATACAGTCCTTTTCCATGGTGTCAATTATTATAAGATTGCAAAAAAAATGATGTTTCTTTCTGCATTGTTTTGTGACAAAAAAAAAAAGAGCCAGTGAATGAGTATACCAAGACCTTAATTAACTTGTTGTCACCCCATCAGGAAGAGGGAAAAATAAGTCTGCAAATGAAAATAGTGGCCTGAGTTCTGGCAAGATGGTGACGGGGCAGCATGGTCTGTGAGACCCTCTGTGAAAGAGAACACTCATAAAGACCCTAGCTCTCTCCCAAGGACTGCAGCTCCCATCTTCGGCAGCCTGCTCTTCACAGGGATCTCAGTTGCCACTGCCACCGCCATCAATACTCAGACATCATGGTGGTCTGGGCTGCTGCTGCAGCCGCGAATTCCGCTGCTGTGGTCATTGCCCACCCATTCCTGAGGTGACCCATGATGTCAGACCATGAAGCCCCCGCAAGTAGGATCTTCTGAGATCGCTGCTGCCCGGCTGCTGCTGCCACTGCCACTTCCACACCACACCCCTCACCGGGAGCCAGGCCTGTGGAGTCCCACCCCCATGTACGGGGAGGTGGTCACCACCGGTTGCAGATACCAGCTCACTCCCCCCTGAACTGCAGGCTTCAGCAGCTGCAGCAGTGAGATAGCACCACCTGCTGGGGATCGAAGGTAACAACATCAAAACGGGAATGACAGATGCTCTTCCCCCTTGATAAATAGACAAGGCCAGATCTCAGTAATAGACTGGGCAGGGAGCCCATATCTAAACTGTTCTTCACAGTAGGCCAAGGGCAACTGACCCTAACTGCGAACAATTCTACCAGCCTGCAGACAGCTAGTAATCAGAGCTGAAAGGAAAAAGTCTCAGAGTGTGCTTGGTTGGTTCTGTTAGTCTACTGACTTTAATCTATCCCTTTTCCCTTTTTTTTCCTTCTTTTTTCCTTTTTTCTTATTTCTCTGAAAACCCCATCTTTGTATAGAGGAATAGCACACCAATAAGGAGATTGACCAGCCTGTACGTTAGCATCATTGTATGTTTTAGTTTTTTTATATGGTTTTTGGTTAGTTTCCAGTCATGGTTATTGTTTTTCTTTATATTTGTTTCAGTATTTGTGTCGCTTTTCACTTGCCAGTTGGTGCACTCATCTGTTTTCCCTCTCATCTCTCTCTTTCCACCCTCCTCTCCCCCTCACTGCCTGCTCCATTCTCTTTCCTCTGTTAACCTCATTTTGCTTTTAGGGAGTAAACCTACAACCCCACTGCATGGAGAGACCAAGGCAGTGGGAAGTAGGTTTCAGACTATCCATACACCTGTTGGTAGATACTGGGATCTGCAAAGAGATTTTTGAATCACAGTTCCCCTCTTAATTAGATCTCAAAACTGCAAAAAGAACCGTCCTCAACCTACAGTCCAACTCCAGAATTGAACAAAGGAAGAGGAAATACATTAGGAAGAATAGGAGATTGAACAAACAGAAGTAAAAGCAACTCCTCCACCCCTGAATAACAGAATTAAAGAAGACAGGGAAGTGGAGGGAAGGGAAAAGTAGGGAGGAAAATTCTGCACAAATGAAGAAAAACCAAAAGAAGAATATAGGGCTCACACAGACCCCTGGGAGGTCAGACACTGAGAAAACAGACTTCGGAACACAAACAATGAAGATCCCCCAGAATGACTGGTCACATGCAACAAACCCAAACATCAAGACATTAATAGAGAGAATTAAAAAAATTGAGGAGAGACAAGAGGAAAATAGGAAGGAGCCGATGACAGAAATAAGAGCAGTAAAGGATACTGTGATGGAAATAAATAACAAACTAATACGCTTGGAAAGCAGAATTAGCCAAGCAGAAGAAAGAATCTCAGAACTTGAAGAACAAAATACAGAACTAACCCAAAGTGTCAAAAATATAGAAAAGAAGCTTAAAAAGACAGAACAAAACCTTCAAGAGATGAATGATTACTTCAAGAGACCCAACCTAAGAGTAATTGGCCTTTCTGTGGCAGAGAGAGAGAGTCGGGGGTCACACTGGAACAAACAATTCATGAAGTCATTCAAGAAAACTTCCCTCATCTCGTCAGTGATGCAAAAATTCAAGCACAAGAGATTCAGAGAACCCCTGCAAGACAACAAATGAGAAGACCAACTCTAAGTCACATAATAATTCACCTAAACAAAGTAGCTATTAAAGAAAAAATCCTAAAGGCAGCAAGAGAAAAAGGTCAGACTACCTACCAGGGAAGACCAATTAGAATAGCAGCAGATTTATATACAGAAACCCTCCAGGCTAGGAGATCCTGGAGCCCTGCTTCAAAGTTCTAAAAGTTAAACAATTTCAACCAAGAGTAACCTACCCAGCCAAGCTAAGCTTCATCAGTGAGGGAGAATTGAAATCTTTCTCAGATATCTGTAAAAATGTTATGACAGGGATCAACTCTTGCAGTTCAATAATTAGCCTAAAAGTGAATGGACTAAATGCACCACTGAAAAGACATAGAATGGCAAAATGAATAAAATATCACCAGGCAACAATTTATTGCCTTCAAGAGACTCACCTAACTAGAAAGGACTCCCAGACTCAAAGTAAGAGGATGGGAAACAAACTTTCAGGCAAATGGAACACAAAAGAAAGGAGGAGTCATAATCTTAATTTCATACAAAATACCCTTTAAGCTATTAAAAATTTAAAAAGATACAGAAGGTCACTACATAGTGATAAAAGGATCAATTCATCAACAAGAAATATCCATCTTAAACATATATGCACTGAAGAGAGGAGCATCAACTTTCATAAAGCAGCTTCTATGTAAACTCAAAAAGATATCAACTCTAACATTATCAGAGCTGGGGACTTGAATACCCCACTCACAACCCTAGACAGATCATCAGGACAAAAAATCAGCAATGAGATCTGGAACCTCAATGTGACTCTTGACCAAATGAACTTAATTGATACCTATAGAACACTCCAGCCAACAACCACAGAATGTACATTCTACTCATCCCCGCATGGAATGTACTCTAAGATTGACCACATATTTGGCCATAAATCAAGCATAAGCAAATTTAAAAGGACCAAAATTTTACCATGCACTTTCTCGGCCCACGGTGGAATAAAAATAAACATCAACACCAACAAGGTCTCCCCAAAACCCATAAAGACATGAACACTAAACAGCATGATGGTAAACAACTCCTGGTTCAATGATGAAATCAAAACAGAGATTAAAAGATATATGGAAATAAATGAAAATTAAGAAACATCTTACCAAAACTCTGGGATGCCATGAAAGATGTAGTAAGAGGGGAATTCATATCTCTACAAAAACACATGAAGAAAATGGAAGGATCACAAATTAACAGCCTAACAAGTCACCTAAGCACACTGGAAAAGCAAGACCACCAAAACCCTAATTTCCACAGAAGAATCCAAATCACCAAAATAAAAGCCCAAATCCAGGACATAGAAGACAAAAAGATAATACAAAAAAATCAGTGAAACAAAAAGCTGGTTCTTCGAAAGGATAAACAAGATCGATGGTCCCCTAGCTAAACTGACCAAGAAAAAGAGAAAAAAAGCCCAAATAAACACAATGAGAAATACAAACGATGAAGTCACATCTGATCCTGAAGAAATACAAAAGATCATTAGAGGCTACCATGTACACTTGTATGGAAACAAACTTGAAAACCTTAAGGAAATGGAGGACTTTCTGATATCACACAACCCGGCTAGGTTGAAACAAGAAATTGAGACCCTAAATAGACCAATAACAATCAAGGAAAGTGACTACATAAGAAAACTACCTACAAAAAAAAAAAAAAAGCCCTGGACCAGGTGGCTTTCCAGCAGAATTCTACAAGACATTTAAGGAGGAGCTGATACCAATCCTACTGAAGGTATTCCAGGCAATTGAGAAAGATGGAACTCTCCCCAAATCATTTTATGAAGCTAACATCACATTGATACCCAGCCAGGTAAAGACCCAACAAAGAAAGAGAACTACAGGCCAATATCTTTGATGAACATAGATGGTAAAATTCTCAACAAGATCCTAGCAAACTGGATTCAACAACACATCTCAAAAATCATCCATCATGAACAAGTGGGCTTCATCCCTGGGATGCAAGACTGGTTCAACATTCGTAAAACCATAAATGTAATTAAATACATCAACAGATGTCAAAACAAAAACCACATGATTATACCATTAGTTGCAGAAAAAACTTTTGATAAAATCCAGCATCCCTTCTTGATAAAAACCCTGGAACATCTAGGCATACATGGAACATACCTAAAAAAGTAAAACCTACCTACAAGAAACCCACAGCCAGCATACTCCTAAATAGACAAAAATTGGAACCATTTCCCCCCAAAACTGGAACAAGACAAGGATGCCCACTCTCACCCCTCCTGTTCAATATGGTATTGAAGTCCTGGCTAGAGCAATCAGAGAAGAGAAGGGAATCAGGGATATCCAAATAGGAAAAGAGGAAGTCAAGTTATCTCTCTTTGCAGAAGACATGATTTTGTACCTTGCAAACCCAAGAGAATCTGTCAAAAACCTCCTTACACTGAAAAAGGCCTTTGGCAAAGTCTCAGGATACAAAATAAATGTGCAAAAGACAATCACATTTCTTTACACCAATAATAAACAAACAGAAACTCAAATAAAAAGCACGATTCCACTCACAATAGCCACAAAAAGAAAAAAAAAAAATGAAATACCTTGGCATCTTCCTAACCAGAAACGTGAAAGACCTTTACAATGAAAACTATAAAACACTGCTCAAAGAAATCAAAGATGACACAAGCAAGTGGAAAAATATCCCATGCTTATGGATTGGAAGAATCAACATTGTGAAGATGTTCATCCTACCTAAGGCAATCTACAGATTTAATGCAATACCCATCAAATTACCAGCAACATTCTTCTCAGACATAGAAAAAACAACACAGGAATTCATATGGAAACACAAACGACCAAGAATAGCCAGAACAATCCTCAGAATTTAAAAAAAAAGCAGGAGGTATCACATTACCAGACTTCAAATTTTATTATAAAGTTCCAATAATCAAAACAGCTTGGTATTGGTACAGGAACAGGCATATAGACCAATGGAATAGAATTGAGATTCCAGAAGCTAAACCTCAATTTCTCAACCAACTCATCTTCAACAAAGCCTTCACCACCTACCACTGGGGAGAGGAGAACCTATTCAGTCAATGGTGCTGGGACAACTGGCTGACTACATGCAGAAGACTAAAACAAGACCCCTATCTATCTCCATATGCAAAAATTAACTCTAAATGGATCAGAGACCTAAATGTAAAACCTCAAACCATAAGAACCTTAGAAAATGCAGGACACACCCTTATGGAAATCGGAACTAGCATCCAAATCCTGAGCAATACCCAAAATGCACAGGCCATAATAGATAAGATAGACAAGTGGGACCTTACTAAACTGACAAGCTTCTGCAAAGCTAAAGAAATCATCAAGAGAACAGGGAGACCACCCACAGACTGGGAAAAAGTATTTGACAACTCCAGGTCTGACAAAGGCCTAACATCTTGGATCTACAAGGAACTCAAATGTGCTGAACAGAAAAAAGCAAACAACCCCATTATAATGTGGGCAAAAGGTATGAACAGACACTTCTCAAAGGAAGACATCTGAGCGGCCAACAGACACATGAAGAAATGTTCAACCTCACTAATCATCAAGGAGATGCAAATTAAAACTACACTGAGATACCACCTAACTCCAGTCAGAATGACCATTATCAGTAACTGAAAAAACAGATGCTAGAGAGGATATGGTTAAAAGGGATCACTGCTACACTGTTGGTGGGAGTATAAACCAGTGCAACCTCCATGGAAAGCAGTGTGGTGATTCCTAAAAGCTCTAAATATCAAACTCCCATCTGACCCTGCGATCCCTCTACTGGGAATATACCCTGAAGAACTCAAATCACTCTATCAAAAAGATACCTGCACACGAATGTTTATCACAGCATTGTTCACAATAGCAAGAACCTGGAACCAACCATGCTGTCCATCAAAAGAGGACTGGATTAAAAATTGTGGTACATATACACGATGGAATACTACACAGTCATAAAAAAGAACAAAATAACGAATTTTGCAGCAACGTGGATGGAACTAGAGTCCATAATACTGAGTGATCTCTCACAGAAACAAAGATCTGGGTATCACATGTTCTCACTCATATAGTGGATCTTGAACATCTATCATAATACTATAAGAAAAGAACTGACAGTGGTGGGAAACTACGGGGGGAAGGGAGGGAGGGAAAGGGAGGTGGGACTAATGGTAGTCAATATCTGTCTGGGGGTGGGGAGACACCCCTTATTAACAAGGGTGCCTGAATAATGCACATTTGTATACTTAACCCTTAACTGTACCCCACAATTTTATAATAAAAAATGTTTATTAAAAAAGAAAATAAGTGGCCCAAATTATTTCTATACAAATTATAGAAAATCTATATTTACAGAAACAATATATGTATAGATTGAAGAACTGTTATAACATATTTAAAAAGCATATATAATTTGTTCTCATGTATTAGAAAAAAATTTAAAAATTTTTGCAAAAAGCTATTACTTTTGAAGTTCTTATAAAATATTTCTCCTTGATGTATAAAAAATGAAGATATTGAATATATAAATAAATTTGTTTCAAATTCTGAATTTGGATCAATCTGCAAACTTTAAAAAACTCTCTGGACACAAACTTTAATGTGAGCTAATGTTTAAATCTAAAAATTATATTTGTTAACTCTATTTTGCACCAAAATATTAGTAATATATAAGTCCAAAATGTTTGAATTTTAACTATAAATAACAAAAATTATTTAAAGTGAAATTAATTATACAACTGCTTGTACAGAATTTACTTCAATGTACCAATATAATTTCTTTTAGAAAATCATGCTTATTTGAAACCTCATTTCTACATGATTGGTGGCTATAGTAATATATATCATTTGATTAAATTATAATTTGTTAATATAAATGTAAGATTATGCATGAACAATATTGTTTTTTCAACATCCTTGGTTTATCCATTTTCCAGTGCAAAGATTCATATATATGTAAATACATAAGTATATATATATATTTTATTTTTCTGAATTTAAACAAATAATGATTACCCTCATTGTAGAAGAAGTAACTAAAAAATATTCTCATCATTTGGGGTTTCATATGCACCACATAATTTTGATTCATATTCAAAAGCTATACAAATAGCAAAAACTGTTCCAAGAACACACCAACAAATTCTTAAATTGGGTAATGCACCAAAAAAAGACTTATTAGTCATGGCTGACAGGTTTAAACGGAAAAAAGAACATAAACTGATTATTTATGCAGGCAGTGCTGCTCTTTGTATTGTAACTGACTAGTTTGTAACTCACAATTTGATTATGCACCCATTGGTATGTTATACAACTCTTTAAGTTGATATTTGGAAACAATTGTTAACTCTATACAAACACAAAATTACAACTTCTCCTTATTTGTGGTAAAAATGCATAACTTACAATCTACCCTTTTAACAAATTTTAAACGTACAGTACAATATTTTTAGCTATAAGTGCAGTGTTATGTAACACATCTATGTAACATTTTCAACTTGCATGACTAACACCTTAAATCCAATAACAAGTTCTAATTTCTCTCTCTGCCTAACCCTTCTCAACCATTGTTTTACTTTCTGCTTCAACAAATTTTACCATTTAAAATTTCTTCTATAAGTGGAACGATGCAGTGTTGTATTTTGTGACTGGTTTATTTCACGCAGTATAATGCTCTCAAGATTCATTAATGTAGCACATGGCAGGATTTCCTTTTTATGGTTAAATAATATTCCATTGTATCTCCTTTTTGATGAAAAAATTTAGTTAATGGAGAACACTATACAGTTATGTACTGCATAACAACATTTTGACCAATTACAGACTACATATACAATAATGTTCCCATGGGATTATAATATTGTAGTTTTGTTATTCCTTTTCTGTGTTTAGATATACTTAGATACACAAATGCCACTGTTACTTTTACGACTTATTACAGTATTCAGTATAGTACATAATGAACGAGTTTGTAGCCTACAAGGAATAGACTCTACCATAAAGCCTAGGTGTATAGTAGGCTCTACCATCAAGGTTTATGCAAGTTCACTATTATGTCCACACAATGCCAAAATTGTCTAATGAAACATTGCTCACAAGGTATCCCTATTGTTAAGTGACATATGACAGTATTGCAGGAAAATGTTTTCATTATTAAAAGAAATATTTTTTAAAGTCCATAGCATTTAAAATTGACAATAGTAATAAAATACCACTACACTTATTATTTTGTAAATTCCTACAATGTGGCTAACACAAATATATATATATATTTATATATTTAATTTTATTGCAGATAAAATTAGAATTTATCTAAGACAGGACTGAATATTCTCTTTTTACTTAATTTTTCTTACCTTTTTATCAATAATCCATGAAAAGTAATTAATATCGTCTTGTTCATTAAACCATTTGTGAATATTATTTTATTCAAGTGCAGACACATTATATTATTTTCTTTTGTGAAAGGAAATATTCCAAAGTTTAATGAGCACTAAATATATTCAGCTATATTGAGTTCCTTATAGTAGTTCAGCCAAAAACGTAATGATACAATTTTCATTTACCATATGTAATTTCTTATCAAAAATTATTTAATATTGTGTCAATGAATTCTTAGGTATCCCTGCATTTCTAACAGTATCTGGTGAGGACCATTTTCATCAAGTAAAGGACATCAGATTGTTTCTGTTGCTGTCTATGGCAAGCAGTGGGCTGAATCTGATAAAAGTTAGTAGTCCTATTTCTGTGAGCTCCTTGCAGCTTGTTCTCAGTATCGGATACTTATAGTGCTGACATTTCAAAAGCACAGATGGTGCAGAGGAAGTCCTCAGACGTCACCAGAGGGCGGTTTTCAAATCTTTGTCACAGGTTTGGAGAGATACAACTTGAAAGACATAAAACTTTTTCACTAAGCTTTCTATTTACAGCTCAAAATTAGTTATCTCTCAAAACACTGGAATTACAAAAATTTCATGTAAATTAATATAGTAATTACATTGGATATTTCTTATTATTTGGTAGCTATATTGTATCTTTCAATTTTTGCATAAACACATAATTTTTAAAGGAGTATTTATATTTCCTTATGGACTAATATGATAGTAACTCTCCATTATGAGTAAAATAATACTTTGTATATTATAGTATTAAAATATCTATTACATTTCATTGTGACTATTGGATTTGGTTAGCAATTTTTAGTCCTCATTTTCTTGTACATGCCATTGTTCCTTGTTTAGGATTTGATATGCTAATGGTGCAAATGAATATTCACTGAATATTTAAATGAATGATACAAAACTTAAATATTAAACGTGAAGGAGAAGAACAAAGCATAATTTTTATAGGGCAGAGATTATGTTAAAACATCAAAGAGTAGAATAATAATTGGAATATTCTGTTTCTGTAAATATGCGAGTAGTCTTTAATTTATAATTAGAAAATAAAGCATGAGCAGAAATGATAGAAAATATTTTTGTGTCATCTTACTACATCATTCTATATTGAAACTGGTATGTCTATTTTTCAAAAGCTATACACAGGTTTAATGAATGCCTATTTCCAAATCAAGACGTTTGGCAAATATTTTTTTAAAGAAAGAGCTAACTTGTTTCACACAAGTAATTCAAATGCAAATATAATTTCTGGAGAAAAACTTTTAAATTCTTAGTAATAACTTTAAAATTAACCAGGCTCAGTGGCTCAGCCTGTAATCCCATGCCTTTGGGAGACTGAGGTGAGTGGATTGCCTGAGCCCACGGGTTCGAGACCCACCTGGGGAAACTTGGTGAGACCTCATCTCTACAATAAATCAAAAAAATTAGCCAGGCGTGGTAGCGTGCGCCTATAGTTCCAGTTACTTGGAAGGCTGAGGCAAAAGGATTGCTGGAGCCCAGCAGGTTGAGGCTGCAGTGGCTGGGAGTGGCCACTGCACTCCAGTCTGGGTGACAGAGTGAGACTCCAACTCAAAAATAAATAATAATAATATAAAATAAAATTTAAAAATAAAAAATGTTTCTAAAAAACAAAATTAAATTAAATTAATTCATCATCTACTTTAGATACCAATACTAAAAGCACATGGCTTTATATTGTTCTGATTATCATTTATAAACTGATAAATAATACTCAATTATGTAAACAAAAATACATTCACAATGCTACTTTAATTTTGCACTGTAATGAACAAAAGAGACTTTTAAAAAATGACAGATGAGCCGGGCTTGGTGGCTCAGCCTGTCATCCCGCGCCTTTGGGAGGCTGAGGTGAGTGGATTGCCTGAGCCCGCGGGTTCGAGACCCGCCTGGGCAGCGAGACCTCATCTCTACAATAAATCAAAAAATCAGCCGGGCATGGTAGCACATGCCTGTAATTCCAGCTACTCGGAAGGCTGAGGTGGAAGGATCGCCGAAGCCCAGCAGGTCGAGGCTGCAGTGGCCGAGAGTGGCCACTGCACTCCAGTCTGGGCGACAGAGTGAGACTCCAACTCAAAAAAAAAATAAAAAAAAATAAAATAAAATAAAAATAAAAAATGACAGATGAATAAGCATTCACCATTTAAATCATAAAAGACATGAAGAAATATGTCATTTTCAAAATTCAGAGATAATCACATTTGACATTTTGATGACTTTTGGCTTTATTCTAAATCTCACTAAATGCCCATACTTACATAGTACATTTGTGCATATATAGAACTTTTCATAACAGAGATAAATGTGTTTTTCTAGATATAATATTTGTATATGCATAAATACTTATTCTGAAGATTATGTAATCATAATATGGTACTTAATAACTAAGGGAATGGTTTGTATATATTAAAATTTACATAACTAGTGCTCTCTTACTATATGTTTAAGATGTCTTCAAATTCTTACTAATTAAATATTTTAATAAATTATTTTGGATATTTTACATTTTTGCAACTGTATTTTAGGGTAAATCCATAGAAGTAGAATTGCTGTATCAAAATTAATGAATGTTTTATATTTAAATACTTGAAACTAACATACAAAAACAACGCATAAAACAATGTTCTAACAACAGTAATGAGATTCTGGTGAATATAACTTTCCTTTTCAAAAGCAAAATATCATAAAGCTTTACTTTGTCCTCTAGTAAAACATTTTTATCACATTTTTAATCTCTCACTTTGTTTATTCTAATTTATTTGTGTGGAAAAACTATTTTTGTGTAAAAATTATGTTATTAGCCAATACATGGACATTTATAATGTAAAAAATATTTTACCATTTTTCCATGGGCCTTTATGGTAAAAATTTTGTTTTGCAAAGACTCATAATTTTGTCTTTGTTTTTCTCAGTTTCAGTACGTACACTTATTTGTCTCACTGTTTATCTACACTGACTAAATCTTCAAGCACAATGCAAATATATAAAACATCTATTAGTTGTCTATATAGTTCTTCTTTTAAAAGAACTCTGACATTTTGGTGATATTATAATAAAAGTTTCATTTTTCACATGTTTTCAAATTTTAGGGCATAAATTTATTCACCTATTCGTAATGTTCTTTGCTCAAAAGCAATCAAATTTTTAACTAAGCTTCAGAAATCTTAACTCAGAAATCATTAAAGGAAAATTAGATACAAGAATATAGCATGGCCAACAGGCTAGTATTTTAAGATAACACCAGAGTAGTATAAACAAAACTCTTGCAAATAAAGAAAAAAAATATTCTCACCATTAGAAAAATGTCTTATCATATTTTGCTAACATTAGAGCACACTGTGCATGATAAACTAATTTTTTATCTTGCTTCTAGGCTATTTTTCTAAGAGCTATTTCATCTTTCTTTAACAATATTTTTATGCTTGTGAATTAGGTATGTTAAAATGTATTTAGTTTGCTATGTTTCATATAAAATAGTAAAACAAGCTAAAATATATTTAATCAAATATTGAAATAAGAAAGTATATGATTATAAAATAATTAGGGAAGATTTATATACTAACAGTTGTCACTACATCTCTAAAAATCATGTTAAATATTATCCTGGTTTAAGAAAGTTTGTTAAACTCAGATTTTTAGTACCAGTAAGGACAATCTAAGTAATTCCCTTGTGAGACTTCAATTGCAAGTAATGGTCTAGAAAATATAATAAAGCAATTGATCTTTTAGAAAAAGAACTGATGAATTGAGTGAAAAGTTGTCAGCACAAGTTTTAGACCAGTTGCAAACTAATGTAATAAATCAATTTTAACAGAGTAACTGATAAGGCTGACAAGAACAATGTGCCATGTGTAATGTAACAAGGTTAACGTCAAACTAAAGATGTTCTGTTACTTGCTTCTTTAACAGACAATGCATCATGATCATCATTCAATATAGCTTACTATTAATGAAATTATAGATAAATAATCTTAATTACTAGTCATATGTTTTATGTTTTCTTGAATATATTTTTATACTTATATTTTCCTATATTTATCAGCATTCTGACAGACTTGTGTATGCATGCTGTAATACCCTTACTGAAAGCTTATTTTATCAAATAATTTTACAAAACACAAGTCATTGAACATTTCATTATCTCATTACAGGGCAAATAGTTCTGTCATTTTTTTTTTTTTTTAACCTGTATAAATGGTCTTGATCAGAATTTCTGCTACCAGAGGAATAGTTTCGATTTGAAAAAAAATGTGTAAATTGTGGCTTCACTCCATTCTTTAGCTCACATTAAAACAGCTCTTTGTAAAACAAAAAAACAAAACACCTGAATACATATAATGAGAATAATTTTTAATGCATACTTAAAATATGAAGATGGTAACACTGAATTATAAGTGAACTTTTATCTTTCCAAATTTTAGTTTGTTATTTATTTCTACCAATTTTTTTTCCAAGCAAACCATTTATAAGTCATTATCTTATAGTTACCTAAATCATTAGCTGTAAGTTTCTGGGTAAAATTAGTTTTAAATAACCTAGGGAAGAATTCTCTTCACTTTACATTGATACATTTACTCACTCTACACCTTTTTAAAATATCTTCTATGTGCCAAGCACAACATTGATAAAAAATCTTTGCCTTTGTGTAGCTTACATTCTAGAAGGGAGTGGTGATAGGTAATAAACAAACAAGTAAGCATAATATAATTTCAGAAACATATGACAGGGTATGAGTGATGGATGATGCATCTCTGTTTATAAAGAGAGTCCAGGAAGGTAGTGGCATTTGAACCGACACTTAAATGAGAAGCAAGAGGAGATTGCTATATTATTTTTCTTTCTAATTTACTCTTGTAGTCTGTCTCCAGAGAGTGGCTATAAACTCTAGCCCTGCCCTAATGAGACTCTAGGGATTTGGTCCTAGATGTTTAGAGTATGCCTTTCACAAAACACTTCCTTATTTTTGTTGACAGTCTAATGCTTAAGTGTCTGAATAACGATCATGTGTCCCTCTTACAATATAATTACTTATACTGACTGGTATCTAGTTTATTCCTGCTCAGATAGCCACTCTTTAGGAGAGTCCTGAAAAGAAAAGAAGTTAGGTTGGAGTGTATCCTCCTAGGTGAGACACAGGGAGGACAACTGAACAAAACACATGAAAAAGTGGAAGCAGTGTATTACTTACAGATCCAGAGAGAAGAGGACAGCACACTTCAGAGGACAAATGGGAAAGGGGGAGCCCAGGGGGTTCATGTGTGCTCAACCAGTGAGTGGGGTGCAAGAAAGAGTGAAGGACCCGTGAGTCAAACCCTAGATTACAAGAGCTAGGGTGTTACCCAAGCAGGTTTCCTGTGAGGAGTTGTAATTGGTGGATTTGGAGCAAACAGACGTGTTCCATGGGGACAACTGTGACTGAGAGGCGGTCCTGTGGAGTATCTGCAGTCTATGAAGGTGTGGGGATCAGTAGAAAAAGTTAAGTGGATTATATTTAGTTATCTCAGAGGGAGGTGGTCACCAGGAGACAGTAATATAAGGTAGATATCCATATCAAACACATTGAGGAACTGGGAGAAGGTTGAAAACCGCAGACTATATCAAGGGTAACAAAGCCCTGCTGCTGGCATGAGATAGTTCAACTTATATTCAAAATGGATACAGTGGCAACATAAATTTATAAGAATTCACCATGAGATCATTTCTGTCATAAAGAAAAAAAATTGTACTGATATGGTAGTTACATTGTAATTAATACAAAATAGCAAAAGCTTATATCTTCCTAAAGTGGTGAGAGGGAGGAGTAGCATAGTAGAAAATGATTTTGAGGAAAATCTTTGAGGTAGTTAATGTAGGTTTTTCTTTTATTTTGTTACATGTGTAGATGAGTGAAATAATTTGGAGTTTATTCTGATGTTGTCAGAAGATTGTGTAGGTTAAAGAAGGATAAAGGTTAAGATAAAAAGTTACAAGAAAATTGTATTGGTGCAATGGCGTTAAGTGAAATTTATTAAGGAAAGTAGCACTTGGACAAGAGACATAAATATTTATTTATGTAAAATGCCAAATTTTCATTCATACTGAGGTCTATATGTTCATTTTATGTACATTTGTTCTATACAAAGTGGGATTTGTTTATAATTTAACTGTTCTGTAATCTTAAGGGTGACAAAGGCATATACAATTCATTGTGCTTTTGCACTGCTATGCTCTGAACTTGAATAAACCCTAATTTCTCAAAGAATCCTCTCTAGTATTTGAGGGGGAGGAGGTATGAAATAAATGTTAGTGTTGTAACCTAACCTCTTTACATGACAGACATATCTTATTAGGCAAATAAATAAAATGTTGCAAAACTGTAGATAGAGTCTTGGTTAAAATTTAGATTTAACTAATTCATAAATATATTTTCAAATTTCTTAACTATAAATACAGATAGTCCCCGATTTACAATTGTTTGACTAGTGGTGTTTAAACTTTATGATAGCGTAAAAGTTATATAAATCAGTAGAAATTATACTTTGAATTTTAAGTGTTGACCTTTTCCCAAGCTGGAGATATGGAGCAAGATACACTTTTGCAGTGCTGGGCAGCAACAGCTGTTTTGTTGCCGGCTGTGTAATGACAAGAAGGAACAACCAATACTCTACAATGCACTGTACTGTCGTATGATTTTGCCCAAATGTAGGCTAATATAAGTGTTCTGAGCATGTTTACAGTATCCATTTAGACATGGTGTTTGGTGGTTTAGGTGTATTAAATTCATTTTCTACATATAATACTTTCAATCTATCATCAGTTTGAGACCTAACACCATCATAAGTCAAAGAGCATCTGTATAGAATTCAACTGCATTGTGAGGTTTATGTTTTTAGGATACAATTAGCCACATTATGAGAATCTTTTTATTTTTTTAATATTATTAGAAGTGGTGCCAAAATAAAAAGAACAACTTATTTTAAATTTAATAAACTGATTATGTTTTGTGACAACAACCAAATAACAAATAATTTAAGTATTTTCAACATTTCATTCATAAACAATATAATTGATTGAGATATTAGTATATAGGTACAATTTTTAGAATACATTTATTGCATTAAATACAATTATCATTTATAGTCTCATTTATTCTATAATCTTGGAAGATAAATTAACCTTTATTTCATACCTCGAAATAAATTAGGCAATTTAAATTTTAGTAGTGACTTGCCTCTTCGTTTATGCTCTGATGATATAGTTTTGTAAACCCCAAAATGATTTTCTTGTGTGTTTTCCAGGATATGCTATTTCCATATTCCATAATTCTAGTCATGTGGATTTATCATGGAAAATCCTTTTAAAATTCCCTAACAGTATCTTAAGTTTTGGAGCATAACAAAAATTTGCTGCTAGGGAAATGCTAACTTTCTGGCATGAACTATAAAATAAGGATTTTTCTTTCTGTGACTTTTTTCAGGATTTATAAGTGTGGTTATAATGGTTCGATTCATTTGAATGAAGACAGACTTAAAGTCCAATGTAATCTTTTTCTCCTGTAGAAAACCAAATAAGTTGCTCTCCTTTCAATCTCTTTTGCCTATGGAATGCTGTCTTTTAAGAATTATTTTCAGCAAGGTAATGCCTCATGTGATGCCAAAAATAACATTTGTTCGGTTCATGTTTATAGCGGATTAAACTCAATATTAGAGTACTAAGAACTATTATAAGGATTTGGCTTACATAGGAATTAGAGAGGAAAAATAAGAAATACCTCAGGCTCAAAGCAAATATTCCCTGTAGGACTATTTTTTAATGCAATATGGATTGTGTGATTATCCTATAATTTCAGTCACATCCTGGCGAGACAGTACATTGCTACTTGTTTTACTTTAATAAGGCCACAGTCAATTCAAATATATACAAGTAATTAAAACTTATCTCACATAATCAATAACCTGAGTGATTTTAAGTCTTCATTGTACATTGCTGCTTTTTGGTGAAAAAAAATTTTTTTAAATGTGTTGGAAACCATGAAAAGTGGTATAGCAGAGTTTCAAAACAACCAAATAGGAAAGTATAAAACTATACTTCTAAATTTGCTTGAATAACTGATAGAAGACTTTCCATTTCATTTTAAAATAGGAATAAAACTGAAAATTCACTTTAAAAATATTGGAAAGCAGGAGGCATGAGCCTGAGACTTCTGAATAAAAGGAAGCAAGCAAGGAAAGCCCTAAAATATTGCTTCAAGTGTCTCCCTCAAGAAACTTTTCAGGTCTGGTGTAAAAATCAATTTTTTAAGGGAAAACATGATTATAATGAGGAGGTAAATAGAAGCTAAACAACACAATGTTTGACATAAAGGCTTATTGAATAGACATATGAAAGCCTTAAATAATGTGAAAGAAAATATCAGTGACTAATTAAGGAACAGTAACAGACTAACATCTTCCAGATATTTAAAAATTGAGAAGACTCATATAAAAGATATAATCAATAAAATAGGACATCACTACAGATATTACAAGCATCAAATAAAAAGACGATATGACAAATAGTATAACTAATGATATATTTACTACATTTGGAAACTTACATGACATGGACAGAAATCTAAGAATGTATAATTAACCTAGGGGGAAAAAAACTTTACAAGTATTTAATCAAAAATAAATTGTGCAATAATTTAAAAATATCTCCTTCACACCCACTCTATACACAAATGATTTTTCCAGTTACATAAACAAAAATAAAGCAATAATTTCAAAATTACAAAATACTTTTTGACAGTAGAAAAACATTTGTTATTTTGAAATTATTTTATTATTGAATAGAATAAAGAATAAAAAACTGGCTTTTTCCCAACTCATGCTATACAATCTTGAATCAAAACATGAAAGAAACTGTAGAAGTGTGAATGATTACAGATCAATTTCATTATAAATCAAATAGAATTCAGAAAAGTAAAATTGTAGTCTATATGAATGAGAAAAGTTTATTTTAGAAATGCACTTTAAACAGGATTGTAACTATATTTAGAAATTTAAAAATCATTTTCTAAAAAAAGTTCCTTTAAAATTACACAAACCATGATTTTAAAATATTTTAATTAGGTATAGACATTTAATTAATGGGGTAGAATCTATCTCCAAATCCTACAGCAGAGATCTTATTTAAATAATAGATTTTCCTTTTAAATTAAGAAAAAAAAAGATGCTGTAGGAAATTTCTATTTAAATGTGTACATTGTATTTGCAATACGATAAAGAAAAAAGAAATATTTCATATTAAAATTTTAATTGTCAAAAGATAAGACTTCATATTTAGAAAATTTATAAATATCTTTATAAATTTGTAGTTAATAATAGAGTATGACAAGATCAGTGAATATGAAATTAATATACAAAATTTAGCTGCGTTTTGTTAGTATAGAAGCAAACATAATTCATATTTTAGAATGACTCAATGTAGATTAAAAATATGAAATATGTACATATAAATTTAAGCAACATATAAGATTTCTATGGAAATTATAACGCTCTCATAACTGAAGAAAGAAGGGATATTAATTTAATTGGTATAATATGTATTTCGTTTGCTTGGTTGGTTTTTGAGTTATAGTCTCACTCCATCACCCAGGCTGGAGTATAGCCTCCACCTGCTGGACTTGGGTGATCCTTCCGCCTCAGCCTTACAAGTAACCGGAACTACAGGTGCGCTACCATGCCCAGCTAATGTTTTGACTTCTTGTAGAGATGAGGTCTCGCCAGGTTGCTCAGACTGTTCTCGAACCCATGGGCTCAGGCAGTCCTCTCACCTTGGCCTCCCAAAGCACATATTTATGTTTTAACACTAGGTATTATGAAGCGATCGGGTACTATCCAATTGTTTAATTGATTCATTAAATCTAAACCAAATTTTAAAAATATATAGAAATTACTAGCATCTTCGGTCATATATAATTGAGACGCAAAGAACCAAGAATAGTGAATACGGTAATATACACATAAGACTTAAGAATTTTCTTCCCTGAATGAAGAGAGGCAGGCAAACCTTGGGGATGTTGTTAATTTGGGTCCAGCCCATCTCAATAAATAGTGCAATAAAATGAGTCATTTTTGTTTTTTGCTTCCCATGTGCATATAAAAATTATATTTACGCTATGCTGTAGTCAATTAAGTGTGTGATAGAATTATGTCTAAAATAGCAACAACCTAATAATACTTTATTGCTAGAAAATTCTACATTCATCTGGGCCTTCAATGGGTCATGATATTTTGATGGTGGAAACTCTTGCCTTGATGTTGATTGCTGTTGACCAATCAGGGTGGTGGTTGCTAAAGTTTGGGCTGGGTGAGGCAGTTTAAGTACAAGAAGACAACAATGAAATTTGCCACATTGATGCATCAATCACACCTACTATTACAAAAGGTTGTTCTGTGGCGTGCAATGTGTTTGATAGTTTTACTCACAGTAGAACTTCTTTCAAAAGTAAAGTAAATCCTTTCAAACCTTATCACTGTCTTATCAACTCAGTTTTTGTATTATTCTTTTTTCCCCCTTTTTTATAAAGGTAAAAATGCTGCTATTAAGATGCATCATTAACAGTTTTCTTTGATTAAATATGTGTTTGAAAAAAATACACCTAGCCGGGCTCGGTGGCTCAGCCTGTAATCCTGCGCCTTTGGGAGGCTGAGGTGAGTGGAGTGCCTGAGCCCGCGCGTTCGAGACCCACCTGGGCAACTTGGCAAGACCTCATCTCTGCAATAAATCAAAAAATTA
>NW_007260479.1:1715641-1716747 GCF_000164805.1 Carlito syrichta
CATTTAAATTTTATTATAAGATAATAAATTCCATCTTATCTTCAAGTTCCATTTCTAATTCTAGTTCTCTTGCTATTTCCACCACATCTGCAGTTACTTCCTCCAATGACGTCTCGAATCCCTCCAAGTCATTCATAAGTGTTTCAGTTTTTTCCAAACTCTTTTTAACGTTCATACTGATATTTTGCCAAAGCCAAATTCAGTTTAAAATCATGAGTTCAGATTAAGTAAAACCATACCTTCAGTTTTTGTTTTGTACTTACAAACTCTTATAAAAGTGCAAAGGCATTCTCTTGTACTTGTTCCTTGACTTACAGAGTTTGATATATTTTAAAAAAAAATTATCCTCACAAGATAACATGATGTGACAATTCCATGTTAGTTGAACAGGGCTTTCCAGCTTAAAGGTAAAAGACAATGCAGATCATGGTATCAACTCCTTTCTGTATATAATTCTTTCAGTGTTAACATTGTCAGCACACTTTTGGCTTAGAATTTTTAGTGATTTCCCAAATTAAGCAAAATCAATAATTTTAGAGTACAGACCACCTGTAAACAGCAAATCCCCGGACAGTTCTATGTAAAAATATAATTTTTAAAATACAGGAGATGCTGCTACTGGCAAGAGAGCACACATTTTTTAAGTCACTTGATTAATTCTCACTACTTTCATTTCTCCATTTGATGTAGATTTGAAAAATACTATCATGATAGCAAAAACGGAAGTATATATCACCTTTTAAAATAGGCTGGCAGAAGTCAAGATACCTATGAAAGAGAGACATGTGAGTTCAACAAGAAATTCAGAAAACTGTAATAAAGGAAAAAATAATCTCATCTCTTATAATACCTATAAGTGTTAAGGGGAAGGCACCTCTTCAGTGGGGACAAAGGGAGAAATGGAAATGCCATCTGCAATTCTTGTGGTATGTTGACATTAGGACAACTATGTGACTTATCTTTTCATCACTTGGAGAAAGGAAAAGATATAGTAATTTGTATTTACAAACTCATCCTGCTTGCTTCTGTACTTACTCTATTTGAATCTGTCAACAAACTTCTTTTGATAAATAGCTTGCAGTAGAACATTGCCAGAAAAAAAAAAG
>NW_007260479.1:1716767-1734770 GCF_000164805.1 Carlito syrichta
GCCAGGTATGGTAGCGCGCGCCTGTAGTTCCAGCTACTTGGAAGGCTGAGGTGGAAGGATTGCCGGAGCCCAACAGGTGGAGGCTACGGTGGCCAGGAGCGGTCACTGCACTCCAGTCTGGGTGACAGAGTGAGACTCCAACTCAAACAAAAACAAAAACAAAAACAACAAAAAAAGAAAAAGATACACCTTTGTAAATGTATGTAGTATTCTAAATCCTCTGCTGTCATTTCAACAATATCCCTAGCATCTTTACCAGGAGTAGATTGTATCTCACAAAACTACTTTCTTTGCTCATTCATAAAAAGCGACATCTCATCCATTTAAATTTTATTATAAGATAATAAATTCCATCTTATCTTCAAGTTCCATTTCTAATTCTAGTTCTCTTGCTATTTCCACCACAAGAGAGCACACATTTTTTAAGTCACTTGATTAATTCTCACTACTTTCATTTCTCCATTTGATGTAGATTTGAAAAATACTATCATGATAGCAAAAACGGAAGTATATATCACCTTTTAAAATAGGCTGGCAGAAGTCAAGATACCTATGAAAGAGAGACATGTGAGTTCAACAAGAAATTCAGAAAACTGTAATAAAGGAAAAAATAATCTCATCTCTTATAATACCTATAAGTGTTAAGGGGAAGGCACCTCTTCAGTGGGGACAAAGGGAGAAATGGAAATGCCATCTGCAATTCTTGTGGTATGTTGACATTAGGACAACTATGTGACTTATCTTTTCATCACTTGGAGAAAGGAAAAGATATAGTAATTTGTATTTACAAACTCATCCTGCTTGCTTCTGTACTTACTCTATTTGAATCTGTCAACAAACTTCTTTTGATAAATAGCTTGCAGTAGAACATTGCCAGAAAAAAAAAAGAAAAAGAAAAACTTTTTGAAGATTTGCTGAGCAGATCTAGAATCGGTGGTCTCACCCTCAAAAATGCAGTTCTGTCTGTGAAACTGCAGAAGATTCTCATAGAAAGGCAGAAAGGTAATGGTGTCTAAAGAAGCCAATGTCATCATACAAGTAGCTTTCTGACAAATTGTTTTAGGAGAACGTTTTTTTCAACGGAAAGGGAGGAGAGACCACTACAGAACATTTTATGTAATTGAAGCAGAAATAAGATTCTACAAAATATTTCCCATATATGTATTGTTCTAATTGTAGAATTCCAGTCAGCTTTGTGCATCCAGGGATTCATTGCGTAAAGCAAGGGGTGCTGTTTGAATAAAATAACAAAGAATAGTGAAAACAGAAAAATAAATATGAAAGAATAGAGAGTTTCAGCTGAGTGCACCAAGGTTATGTGCTTTCTGTGGCATTCATTTGTATGGACAAAATTATTTCCTTATCATTTTGTGTTTTTATCTAAATATCAATATACTTAATTAACTAGCAAATAATAGTATTAATTATAATGATGACAAAATCAGTTTTTAATTATCTGATAATATAAGACAATTTTAGGTGAGGAAATATGGCTGGGACCTGAAGTATTACCAAACTAACATTGTATACAAAATTTGTTTTGACATTGTGAAGTAATATTTTTAATAGACGTAGTAAAGTAAAAGAATATTAATTATGTGAGTAGCATCTTCAAGGAATCATTGTATTTTTATATACTTTAGTCTTCTATGTTAACCTCTTTGACTGAAACTTAATTTATATTCACATTTATTGCATATCTCACTTGGATACATGGCACTGTAGAGTATGTGACAACTTTTCTCATTTAAAAAAATTCTGTCAAATGTCTACAGACGAAATAAAGTTGTAAATTTATCTGAAGGCAATAGATGCCGTCCTCTGCTTCACTATAGAGACTTTTAAAAATTATTTGTTTTCCTTCCTTTTATTAACTAGCTTCATAGTTTTATGATGGTTAGTCACACACAAAAAAATGACAACTATCTAGGATCAAAGCTTTATGTGAGATTCACCACCGTATGTCTCTATTTTGTCATTTTTTCAACTTTGCATTGAAAGCTAACAAACATACAACATTACACATATAATTTATGTTTAATTCGCTAAATTTACAGATACTAAACATACCAGTATAGTCAGCTCCCAGATCAATAAACAGAACATTCCCAGGACCACGTATGCACCCCACCTGCTCCTCTAGGGGCCCAGTCACTGAAAACTCATTCAGTGAGATCTTTGCTGACTTTTGGCATTATGGATGAGTCCTACTTGTTTTTCTATCTTATGAAAAGATAATCGTATATATGTACTCATTTTTGTCTGACTTATTTTGTTCAACATTATATTTGGAAGATTTATCTATAATGTTGGATATAGATTAAACCATTCATTCACATTGCTGAATATTATTTTGTTATGTATGTATATAACAGTTTTACTTCATTCACATAGGATAATTCTTTAGTTAGTATGCTCCCATTTAATACTGATGGGAATTTTAGTATTTCTCACTTTTTTTTACTATTTTATTAGAATTGCTCTGAACATTCTTGTACATGACTTTTGTTGAATATTCAAACACTCCTGTAGGTTATCTGCTAAGAATAAAAATCACTGGGTTATAGAGAATACATTTATTCAGCATTAGTATCTAATAAAAACAATTTTCCAAAATTATTTTACCAATTTTCACTCCTCTTGGCACTTTATGAATGTTATTACAAAGTAGTTACACATACTGGTAAGCACAAAATGTTTCCAGTCTTTAATTTTAATTCTGGGTTAAGGAGTGAAGTACTTCAATGTGTTTAAATTTGTATTTATCTGAAAACTAGTTTGAGCATACTTTCAGATGTTTAATGGCCATTTGGATAGTTTTTGGAAGACAGTATTCCTATCTTCTGCTGATGTCTTCATGTACTGTTGTGTGTGTGTGTGTGTGTGTGTGTATGTGTGTGTGCGTGTGTTTGTGTCTTTTGCTGATTTTTGCATTTTACTGTCATGTGTGTGTGTGTTTATGTGTGTGTCTGATGTCACATATATGATACTGTAGTTATCTTCCATCATTGTATGGAGCAATGTTTCACTCTCTTAATCCTGACTTTTGAAAAACAAAACTTGTCATTGTAATATGCCAAAAAGTTTTAATACTTCATTGTATGATTAGTGTTCTTTGTATTTCACTTAAGAAATATTTGAAAATGTATCAAAGATAAACCTCTACATTTTTCTCTAAAATTTATATTGTCTCATCTTCCACGTTGAGATCCACAATCCATCAAGACTTAGTATGTCACAGTGTGAAATTGGAATCATTTTATTTCTATATAGAGGTCTAATTATTCCAGGCTGAGCCACCGAGCCCAGCTCCACAACCTTTTTTAAACAAAATTACTTTTCCCCCAAACAACTTAAATTTGCCTTTGTCATAATTCAAGCGATTGTGTGTGCATGGGCTTGTTTTTGGACTCTATTGTGTTCCCTTTGTTCTTCTGACACAATCATGAAATCTTTTTTAAAAAAATTTATTATTATTTTCTTAATTTTAAAGATGTGAGGTACAATTCAGGATTAGGTAAATAAGTGGTCATCAAACAGGTAAAGTTTGGCCTCCCTTTGGTCCCCACTTCACCTACTTTGAGGTACCCTTATGGATGCTATGTGCCCTCTTCCTCCCTCCCCTGGCAGTTTCCCACTACTGCCAAATTCTTTCTGATAGTATTACAATAAGTGTTTAGAGTCTGCTTATGAATGAGAACATGTTGTATTCAGTTCTTTGTTTCTGTGATAGATCACTGAGTATGATGGACTCTAAATCCATCCAAGTTGCTGCAAAGTCTGTATGTTTGTTCATTTGTATGGCTGCATAATATTCCATCATGTATACGTACTACTTTTTTTCAATCCAGTCCACAGTTCTTTGTTGTTGTTGTTTTTGAGTTGGACTCTCACTTTTGCAGCCCTGGTTGGAGTGCAGTGGCACACTCATGGCCACTGCAGCCTCGATTTGCTTGAATTAGGTAAGCCTTCTGTCTCAGTCTTCCAAGTAACTGGAACTACAGACATATGACACCATATCTGACTAGTTTCCAGTCCACTTTTGATGGACAACATTGTTGATTCCATGATTTGGCTATTGTGAATAATGCTGCAATAAACACGTATGCAGTTGTCTTTTTCAAAGAATGATTTAGTTCCTCCAGATATATTCCAAGAAGAATTGCTGGGTTGTATGGAAGGTCAACTTCTAGATCTTTTGGGAATTGTCACCCTGTTTTCCACAGAGGTTATATTAATTTACACTCCCACCAACAATGTAGGAGCATTCCCTTTTCCCTCTGATCCTCTTCTGCATCTATTGTTTTTTTAGTTATTGATGATGGCCATCCTAACTGGAGTTAGGTGGTATCTAGGTGTGGTTTTAATGTGCATTTCTTTGACAATAAGTGAGGCTGAGCGTTTTCAATGTGTCTGTTGGCTGCTTGTATGCCTTCTTTTTAAAAAGTGTCTATTCATACCCTTTGCCCACTTTTTTGTAGGACTGTTTTTTTTTTTTTCTTTTGAGCACATTTGAGTTCCTTGTAGATCATGAATGTTAGGCCTCTGTCAGATATACAGTTGGCAAATATTTTTTACCATTCTGTGGACTGTTTCTCTCTCTGCTCTCCTGATGGTTCTATTGCTTTGCAGAAGCTTTTCGGTTTGATGAGGTCCCGTTTGTCTATCTTTTCTCTTATGGCATGGGTATTTGGGGTATTGATTAGTAATTGGTTACTTATTCCAATTTTCATAAGGGTGGCTCCCATGTTTTTCAAGATTCCTATAGTTTGAGAAACTATAAGAATTTGTTTAGAACTTTAATCCATTTAAGATTGGTTTTTAAGTATGGTGATAGGTAGGGGGTCCTGTTTCAGTATTCTCCAAGTAGTCAGCCAGTTTTTCCAGCAGTATTTACTGAATAAGTTCTCCTCTATCCAGTGGTTGTTGGTAGAGACTTTGTGGAAGATGAGTTGATTGAGAAATTCATGTTTTGCTTCTGGAATCTCTATCCTGTTCCATTGGTCTATATGCCTGTTCTTGTACCAGTACTGGCTGTTTTGATTATTGTAGCCTTTTAGTAAAGTTTAAAGCCTGAAGAGTGCTACCTCCTGCATTGTTTATTTTGCTAAAGGCTGTTTTGACTATTCATTGTTTTTTATGCTTCCATATTAATTTCTGTATTGTCATTTTTCCAAGTCTAAGAAGAATTATGTTGGTAATTTAATGGGTATTGTATTGAATCTGTAGAATGCCTTAAGTAGGATGGACACCTCAACAATGTTGATGCTTGCAACCCATGAGCATGGGATATTTTTCCATTTGTTTGTGTCTTTGATTTCTATGAGCAATGTTTTATAATTTTTGTTGTAAAGGTCTCTCACTTCTCTGATTAGGAAGATGTTGAGGTATTTCATTTTTTTGTGGCTATTGTGAATGGGATTGTGCTTTTTACTTGGTTCTCTGCCTGCTGGTGTTGGTGTATAAGTATACTATTGCCTTTTGCATGTTTACATTGTACTCTGAGACTGCCAAAGTTTTTTATCAGTGCAAGGAAGTTATTGACAATTCTCTTGGGTTTTCAAGATATAGAATCATATTATCAGCAAAGAGGGATAATTTAACTTCCTAAATGTTAATTGATATGGTATTAAAATAAGTTTTGATATATAGTAACCTACAGCATTTCCTTCTGTATTAAAATTACCTTGGGTATATTAGCTGTTTGTTTTTCATATAAGTTTTAGAATCACTTTATCAGTTTTCATATTTCTCTGCTGGGATTTTAGATTATATTGTCTTGAATGTTCAGATTAATCTAGGGAGAAATAACATTTCAGCTACATTAAATATTTTGCTTCATTCACATGGTAAAACTCTTTATTAAGTACACATTCATTTAATTTTTTAAAGTATACTCTCATGTCATCTGTAAAATCAATTTGTTGCTATATTCTTCTAAATCATTACATTCATTCTTTATTTTTTGTCTTGTTCTTTTTTGTAACAGACTTACAGTAAAGAGCTCAATAGGAGTTCTAGTAGCAAACATCCAAGTCTATTCACAATAAGAGGGACGAGTTTTGATAATCCAGCATTTGTAGGATATTTGCTAAAATTATAATGTTGCATTCTCGTTTGTAAGAGCTTTTTTTTTTTTTTTTTTTTTTTTAGTTGGAGTCTCACTCTGTCGACTAGAGTGCAGTGGCCTCTCCCGGCCACCGCAGCCTCGCCTGCTGGGCCCCAGCAATCCTTCTGCCTCAGCCTTCCAAGTAGCCGGAATTACAGGGGCGCACTACCACGCACGGCTAATTTTTTGATTTATTGTAGAGATGAGGTCTCGCCTGCCCAGGCGGGTCTCGAACCCACAGGCTCAGGCAATCCACTCACCTCAGCCTCCAAAAGGCACGGGATTACAAACTGAGCCACCTAGCCCAGCTTGTAAGAGCTTTTACTGTAATTTTTCTCTATGTACTGAAATTATATTTTTTTATCCTTCATTGATTTTCAAAGGTTAAATTGTGCTTGAAAATTAGTATAAACCCCATATTACATCGATGATTTATCCTATTTTCTGGATCACTGAATTTATTTTTACTGATGTTGTGCTAATCTGTTCAAACTTTATTTTAAAAATATTATTGATTTATAATTTCTTACCTTTTAAAATTAAGGCAGGAACAACACTCTATTACTTTTAAAATAAATCATTCCTATAAAAAATTTTTTATACTAAAAAGGACAGTTATATAAAGTTTATTATTTCTTTAGCTATATAGTGAAATTGTCTATAGCATAAGACCCCTCAAACAAATTTTTGTAAATATTTAGATATACATCTGTGTCAGTCAGAGAACACTAGACCCATTATGCACTAGCACAACACTTTAATCTTAATGGTTTAAAGGAAAAAATGTACTTTTTGCTTACCCTATAGTATCATTGTAGGTTTGTAGCTCTGCTATATTATTTAGACTAAGATCTGTACAGTGGTCCATATCTGGAGCATTGTGAGGCATTGTGTCAAAAGAAAGGTAATGCAGCATATCTTGTCCTGGTCAGAAATCTTACAAGGACACACCTATTTTGACACTGCAGGAGACTTCATTTCCATTATGTGCTACAGAAGAAGAAACAAAACAACCACACACACATCATCAACATCATCATCATCATCATCATCATCATCATCATCATCATCCTTGTTTTCCTTGGTTTGGGAACACAAATTTGAAAAATTAATGGATTTTTTTTTTTTTTGGCCTCATAACCCCAATTGTTCTCTTACCTCAGTAGAAGTCTACATTCTACTTCAATTATTTTATTGATACTGTTATGAGACCACTTGAGATTTAACTGTTAATCTGAAGGCACACTTTTTAGTGTAAACTTATTTAATCTCTTTATAACATTAGGCAACACTGAACACTTTTTCTTTTTGAAAAAAAATCACTGTTTAAAATATTCTTTTTATACCATTTTTAGTTTCTCTTATTGGCCTTTAATTGTTTTTTGACTTCTTCCTATTTGGCTTATTTTTCTTTACACTCTATATATGATCAAATTGATACAGACTCAACTATAATATAAATGCTAAGACATATATATATTTATCATTCTTTAAAAATCCATGGTTTACATCCAAATTCTTCCTGAATCATTCAACTTACATGAAACTACGTAGACATATAATAAATTATATCTCCCTATGTTCATTCTCCTTTTTAAAAAAAATGTTCACTAGTTTAATACTCTGATTTTGTCTTTCAGTTTTATCTTACATCTTCACATTCAAGTAGGCAAGTCCTTTTCTTTTTTCTTCTAATTATCTAGAACTCCAGCTTTCTTGCTAACATCACTACCTATCTCAGAATAACGTTTTATGAAGATTAAACTAAACAAGTTATTCATGTGAAAGACCTAATAGTCTAATTCATAACAAGCTCTTAATAAATGCAATTACTTCCTGACACTTCTTCAAGTATGTTCTTATTCCTTGTCATATAAAGATACTTTCAGATCACTGATCAGATAATGCTGTTAATTTCTCTGTGTCTTTGCTCATGTTATTCTTCTTCCTGATGTATACGTTTTAATTCTTTGGGGTGATCAGGGGGTCTGAGGGTGTGGCAAATCTGCAGTCTTTGAACAAATGCTGGTTCATTGTCATTTCTTTTGTGATTTTTAAAAAATAACTATGGTCTTTGTTCCATAAATTTTGCTCATATTCTATGTTGTGCATAACTAGCAACTCTATTTCACAACTATTTCCAAGCTAAAACTCAGCAAAACAATTACATTAGTCTATCAGTATGTCAAGTACATACGCCCCATTTTATTTAATGGTAGTACAAAAATGCTTACCCATATATCTTTATTTTGTGTGTTCAATGTAGATTTATATAATGAGTGGCAGCATTACCTTGATTGAATAAGCTAATGAATATATGAATGAAAATATACATTAAATAGGAGGTTAGAAAAAGTGATTTGAAGAATATGCTACATCATCACATCTCATGTTAAAATAGTTATTTACCTATATATCCTAATGCTATCTCCCTAAGTTTACAATAATTTGCATTGATTATATGCTCAGTTAGAAAACAATTCCATTATTAAAATGTTTGAATTTTGATTGATCTTTATTTAATTTTATAGATGGATTTATGGAACAGGACTTTACCAGACGCTCATATACTCAGTATTGTATCAGGTAATTAGGGCATATTCTTTAGATTTGATAATAGCATCCAAACTACTTCTTCAATGATTGTGATAATAAATTAGGTTTCTAAATGTTTAAATCATGGGGCATTTTGTTTACAGAAATATATTTCTGATTTAATACTGAAAAAGAAATGAAAGTCATAAATACTACATTGAATTTTATATAACTACATTTTTTTCACAAGTAGGCATGCATATATCTAAAACCAGTTTAAGACCATATACTTAATTATCATTTTTATTTGTACTTAAACCTGACTAGAAACAGGTTTAATTACCTTCAAACATCCCAAAATTTGCTTTTTAAAAGGTAAGTTTCCCATATCTCCAAATAAACAGATAGTTAAGCAAAGGATATTACTATGTTAAAAATATTCATGAAGCAATAGGACATTTCTTGTGAAATATGGATTTAAGAGTTTTTTAAAGAGAATATCTGCAAGCAGAATTTTAATGTATTTTTCAAACATCTAGTTTCTTATGACAGCCACTACCTTTAGGTTGAGCCAAAGGGATTTTCAAATGAGAGATCTGAGTCTTGCACTTAAGCTAAACCTGCTATTCAGAATGCAGTTTTAGATCACATTTGGGGTTTGATAATCCTCAGAAACATCAGGCTTCTATGTACTTTGTGGCCATCTGAAATCAATTGAAAAAAAATAAAGCCTTTTAATAGAAAAAAAGCTGGTGAGGAAAATAAAATGACAGTAATTCATTTTGATCCTGTTGGAGAATATAAGTATTTATTTTATTCTGGTCAGCTTTCAGCAAGCATACATTTGAACATAAATAATTTTGCTTTCATCGCATACATTTGAAATGATTTTTTTATACCATTCTACAATATATAGTTTTCTTATTTTAAAAAATAAATTATAGTCACTATAAAGTAAACCTTTTTTTCTATAAAATATAAATGAAATCCTGTTTGTTTTTAATTGTCTACAGAATCACCTAAAAAATATGCTTTGTTGTTGTATAATCACTAGGCATGTTTGGCCACTTTTATTCTTTAGTTTTTCTTCCATACGACTAAAATATTGTTAAAATCTTCATTTTATATTACAAAACATTCTAAAATGAGAGTCTTAAAATGTTGTAGGCAATGCTGCTATCATTGAAAACAGCAAGGGATATGTACCATCTTCAAAATGATTAAACAATATCTGAGATTTCCTTTAATAAAGTTAGTTATTTGTACTCTATACTTTGTAGGTTGACAAAAGTAATAACTTCCAATGTAAAAAAATAGTCTGCCCAGGTAGCAAAAAAAAAAAAAAAAAAAAACCCAAATGAATAACCAAACTGTGGACAAAATCAAATTAGGATATATTAGAGACACAACATGAAATAAGGGAAAATAAAATGCTGCATCATTCATGGAAATGTCCATATTCATGAACCCAGACTTAAGATGTGACATTCAATGAAAAGATATGAAAACAGTTAGGCAATTAGTATAAAAGAATAATAAAAGAATAAAACATTTTGATAGCATGGAGTTGCTAGATAACTAAGTTTGTGAAAAAAAAAAAAAAAAAAGGAAGAATCTGGGTGTAACTCTTTCAGAGTCAGAGAGAGGAAAAATTACCACTAAGGATAGACATGTCAAAGAGCATAAATGTTCTCTTCTGAACAAGGGGAAAGGATGTGGTCATCTTATAAAGCCTGTTATTATTCTCAAATTTAAAAGACAATGTAACTGATAGGTGACCTTATACTTTTCTCCCACTCAAGTAGTATATTTCCTCTTTATAGTAACAACCAAGTTTCTAAATAGTTTTACTATAGAAAAGTGTGAGAATTTGCTGAAATTGACTTCCCATATTCCTCCAAAGATAATGTTTATTATTTCACCATTCTATCAAAATTAATCTTAGCAATGAAAGGAGCAGCAGTTTAATGCATCACTTTATCATTTATATTTTCTTTAAATTTTTTTTGGAATGACTTTTTTCCCTTAATTTTAAAGATGTGGGATGCAATTCAGGGTTAGATATACAAATGTTCATTATGTTGTTGATGAGGTGTACCCCTCCCTCCCCCGGCAGTTTCCCTCAACTGCCAATCCCATCCCCACTCCCCTGGCAGTTTCCCACTACTGCCAATCCCTTTCTTATAGTATTAATGAATTTATAGAAATAAGACAGTTTTAGTAGTCTCTCCTTATAATCTAGGGCTACATATTCTAAAATTCTTACCCTTAATATTATAATAGTTATTGTATTATATATTTATAATTATTATTTATTTTTCCACAATAATAAATATCATCAATATTTTATAGCGTGAACTATGAAATATTTGCAGGTATTTTTTAGAGTAATATAATAACATGATCCCAGAATTGATGGTTTTCTCTGATTTTTCCAAACTCTTGCATACATTTCTTTTCTTTTGCAAGAGAATGTATTCTCTTCCTTTGCAGGAACGAATGTCCTTCACTTTATTTAGATAATTCTGTATCATTGATTATTTTGGTTACTTACTGCTGTAAATAAATCTATGCCAAGACTTAGTGACTTAAAGCAGCAAATTCAACAGAGACTTTACAAGTCACTTTATCTCTGCCGCCTGTGACATTAGCTGGGGTGACTGACTGAAGGCAAAAGGCTGGACTTTGAAAGTGGCTTGCTCACATCGATGGCATGTTTATATTGGCTACCAGGTAGGACATCAGCTGAGAAACTCAAGGGCCTCTTCACTGTAAAACATGGACTTCTCAGAATATAAAGGTTGGGTTTCAACAGGTAGGAAAGTATGAGTTGCCATTATTGTCAGTTTGGGCCTGGAAACTGGCAATATTGTAACTTCTTCCACGTTCTATTGGTCAAAGTAGCTATAGATTGCACTCAGATGAAAGACCAAAGATGCACAGACTCTATGTCTAACACAAGGATGTTAGATATTGTCCCTGTATCATACAGATAACAATACATGGATATTAACCAAATTAATTCTCTCTTCAGTCTGACTTCAAACAAAATAGGATTGTATTGCCAGATAGAAGAATGTTTGATCAACAAAAATATTATTGATCACATCTTGCTCACTCGACACCAATCCCTGGCAGTGCCCTTGATAACATTTTTTTTCCAACTCCTACTTTCCCTCTTTGGTGAGTCTTAGAACACTTCTAAGGTATATTAAAGCAGAGATTTCTAGAGGTAAGGGACAGAAGAATCAATGACTGTGAACAAAAACTGGTGAATATTAGAGAAGACATGTGTTTCTTTCGTTGGTATTACCTAGGAGTGTCAACAATTAGATTCTGTGGCTGAATTCATCATGCTTTTGATCCAATACAGAAATGTCAGTTATGCCATATAGATATTTTGAAGCTACTTTCTACTTTATACTCTGCTTATAGAACAACATGATATTTTAAAATTTCATTTTTCTTTCTCATTCTATGCAATTTGTTATTTCAGTGTATTTTTTGTTTGAGGTTTCTATTTTATCAGAAAATCTTCAGAGATGACAGTAAATAATACTAAGAGCAAACTTTCATATGTTATCAAAAGTGAATATGCATTGCCTATTGCTATAGATACATAACTCTTTGAAAAGAACTGTATTTGTATCATGTATAAATGTAGATATTATGTGTATGTGGATATGAAAATTCACAAACTGACTCTAAAATTTATGTGGAACTAAAAGATAAAGAATAGTCAAAATAATTATAATGAACAAAGTTCATGATATAGTAATTTATAATTAGTACAAAGTTATTATAATTAATCCAAGTGTGATAAATCCAACAATGGAAAATTCAATCAATATAGTAGATTCAGGATTCCAAAATGTAACCCAGATAAAATGGATCTTTGTGCACTTAAAAGGTAGCCCTGCAGAGCAGTGCCAAATATACAGTCTTTTAAAATAATGGTGTTCAATCAAATAAATGGCTCTACATAGAAACGGTAAACTATGAATGCTACCATCTACCATGCATTAAACCAATTCTGAATAGATTGCAGATTCAAAAATAGAAGACAAAAGAATAAAACTTCTAGAAAATAGCACAGGAGAAAGTATCCAGGATCTTAAAATAGCAAACAATGTCTCAAACCAAGCACAAAACATGAACAATAAAGAAAATACATCATATCAGTTATATCAGCTTGAATTAAAAACAAAAGCTACTAGTATTTGAAAAATATTATTTTATTAGTTTGCTATTGTTGTGTGACAAATTATCAAAAATGTAATGACTTAATATAATGCATATTTATTATTTATAATGCATATTTGTGGGTCAGAAGTTCAGGCATGATTTGGCTAACTGCTCTGCTCAAGATCTGTATTAGCTGAGCTGCTGACATACAACGAGTTCTGATGAATCCACTTACAAGGTCATTCAGATTATTATCAAAATTTATTTTCTTCTAGCTGCATGACTGATGACTCTAGCTTTTTTCTGTTTTGTTTTTGTTTTTGTTTTTTTCTAGAGGCTTTCCTCAAATTGTAAAGGCTACCTGCAGCTCCTTGAATTGTGGGTTCCTTCAACATTCTGCTCACTTCATCAAGCTAATAAAAAAAAAGTTTCATCTCACACTGCTGAAACAACGTCTTTTATAACTAAACATAATCATAGGAATGCCATCTTAATTCCTTACCATTTAGAATAACTCCCTATTTCTTACTATTAGAAACAAGTCAAGAGGAGGGAAGAGTCTTTCAAGGGCATGAAAACCAGGAGCAGAATAATCATTAGGGGCTAGCTTAGATTTTGTTCACTGAATCAATCTAGGAAGTATAAGTGTAAACTCTAGAGTGTACAAAGATATTAAAATTATTATAAGTGGCAATGAGCTTATTCCCAGACACAAAGAACCCATATAAATAAATAACAAAAAGAGCTTTAAAGGATGTAATGGGCAGAAGACTAAAACAGAGACATCAGAAAAATAAAAATTAAATAGTGATGATAATATCACATATTAAATAAATAAAATTAAAAACACATTGAAAATCTACCATAACAAAAGAAAAACTAGAGTGGCTAGAAAAATTGTTGCAAGAATATGAATTTTGCCAATTCCATGTCTGACAAAGGCCTAACATCAAGGATCTACAAGGGACTCAATGTGCAGAAAAGGAAAAAAACAAACAACCTTATTACAAAGTGGACTAAAGATATAAGGAGATACTTCTCAAAAGAAGACATAAGAACAGCCAACAAATATATGAAACAATGTTTAGTCTCACTAGTCATCTAGGAGATGCAAATTAAAACTACACTGAAATGCCACCTAACTCCAGTTAGAATGGCCATCATCAATAACAAAAAATTACAGACACTGGAGAGGATGTGGCGAAAAGGGAACACTTCTACCCTGTTGGTGGGAGTGCAAACTAGTTCAGTCTCTGTGGAAAGCAGTGTGGCGATTCCTAAAAGTTCTAAAAATCGACCTTCCATGTGACCCTGCAATCCCTCTACTGGGAATATAACTGGAAGAACTCAGGTCACTATAAAAAAGATACTTGCACACGTATGTTTATCGCAGCAATTTTCACAATAGCAAGAACAAGGAACCAACCATGCTGCCCATCAAAAGAGGACTGAATTTTTAAAAATGTGGTACATAAACAATAGAATACTACACAGCCATAAAAGAAGAACACAATCATGAACTTCACAGCTACCTGGATGGAATTAGAGTTTATAATACTGAGTGATCTCTCACAGAAACAAAGAGCTGAGTATCACATGTTCTCACTCATAAGTGGACCTTGAACAACTACCATATTACTATAAGAAAAGTATTGAAAGTGACAGGAAACTGAGGGGAGGGGGGTCGAGGGATAGGGAGTTGAGATTGACAGTAGTCAGTATCTGCCTGGGAAAGAGGGGGCACACCTCATCCATAAGGGTAACTACCGGTGAATTTTTTATACCTAGCCCTGAATTGTAGCCCACAATTTTAAGTAAAAATTAAAAGAGGAAAAAATAAAGAAAAAAAGAAAAAAGAAAATCTACCATAACAAAAGAAAAACTAGAGTGGCTAGAAAAATTTTGGCAAGAATATGAAATAATAGGAGTGTTCACATTCTGTTGTTGGGAGCAAAAAAAAAAAAAACTATATATCTACTTTGAGTCTACATAACTTATCATAAAAGTTTCCATTAATAAGTGTACACCCATATAATGTTTTTATGTGGATACATTAAAAGTCATAAGTAGATATGTTTAATCTTATTATGACTGCAAACTAGTCAAATAATCAATAGCAAATTGGATAAATACATTGCATTATATGTACATAATTTTATATAGAATTGAAAATAAATAGACTATCACTACATGAAACAACACAGTGTTGAATGAAACATGCCAGAAGCAAGAAAATTAGATATTAGATTATTCCAGTTACATAAAGTCCAAAAGAATGAAAATGAGTCTATAGAAATACAATTAAATATTGCAATTGTTTGTGGGAGATGTGGTTAGATTTTTTTAGTCTTGATATTATTTCTCTAAACTTATATAGTGGTTAATAACTGTGTTAACTTTTTGATAATTCATTGAGCTTTTCACATAAGACTTGTGGGTCTTTTTAATCTTTGTTATACCATAATCAAAAGATTGATATTTAAAAAGTAATTGTTATGGAAGATTGTGCATTCTATGCTATTAAATATTATTTGAAGCTACATATCTAAAGTGCATATAAAAACTTTCACAAACTCAATGATTTGATTCTTGATGTTTTTAGATGTGGTCATGGAGGCAGTATCAGTCTAATTTAGAAAAATAACATATTATTTTGAGTAAATACATCCAATAACAAATTTGAAAAAATATATTTTTTTCAAAAAACATTCTAAATTATTCCACTATGTAAAATTTTAAAAGGTATCCATATTTACTTTTTCCGGGAAGTCAATGATATTGCCTTAAATATGCTGTTTTAGGTAAATAAATTATGTTTAAAAAGATACCTGAAAGTAAAAGTACAATTAAAAGAATGTTTAAAAAGTGAATGTTTCTGAAAATGATGCAGAATAAATATGTGCATTTTACTTCGTTTCAGAAATTAAAATTTATTAATAAAATTTTATGAATGTAAATGATTAAAAACTTACATGTAAAGTCCAAAATTATAAAATTACTACAAGAAAACATAATGTAAACATTTTATGATATTGGGCTGAGCAAAATTTTTTTTAAAGTAAGACCTCAAAAACACAGAAAATAAAAGAAAACATAGACAAATTGTATTATATCAAGCTGAAAAATCTTTTTTGGATAGCATAACAAATTAACAAAGTGAAGAGACAATCTGCAGAATGGAATAAAGCATTTTCAAGATATATAACAAACAAGGGATTAATACCCAGATTATATGAAAACCCTAAACAACACAACAGAAAAACAAGTAACTCAATTTTAAAAATTGACCATAGCCTTTAATAGACATTTTTCAAAAGAAGACATCAAAATAGTCAAAAGGTTTATTACTAATAATTAGGGAAACTCAAATCAAAGCCATAATGAGTTATCACCTCACTCCAGTTAGAATGGCTATTACCAAAAAGACAAAAGAAAACAAGTGCTGGCAAAGATGTGGATGAAAGGGAACATTAACACACTGTTGGTAGAACTGTAAGTACAGTCATTATGGAAAACACTATGGCGATTCCTCAAAAAATTACAAGTAGAACAACTCCATGTTCCAACAATCTGACTACTAAGTATATATCCAAAGACAAAGAAATAAGTATGTCAAAGAGATTTCTGCACTCACGTATTTATTGCAATACTATTTACAATTGTCAAACTATAACATCAATCTAAGTATCTGACAACGGATAAATGGATAAAGAAAACATGGCATATGAATGCAGTGTAATACTATCCAGTCATTAAAAAAGAATAAAATTCTACCATTTCTGACAGCATGAATGGACTGAGAGAACATCATATAAGAATAACAGGATAGACACAGAAAGACAAACACCACATAAGCTCACTCAAAAGTGAAATTAAAAAAGACACACAAAAAAGTAGAGTTGATATCATAGAAACAGATATTAGAACAATGGTTATTAGAATCTGGGGAGGGAAGAAGCCAGAGGAAGAAGACATTGGTCAACATCTATCAAGCTACAATCAGATAGGAGAAATAAGTTCTGGTGTTTTATTAAACAATAGGGGGATGGTGGTTAGCAGTAAAGCATTGTACTGTACATTATAAAATATAAAAGACAGTAACTTAAATGTGTTCAACACGAAAAAGGATAAATGTACGAGGTGATGGATATGCTAAACACCCTGATTTGATTATTATACTACATATATATAAATTGAAACATCAAATTTTACCACAGAAACATGTACATTACAATGTGTCAATTAAAAAATAAAATTTTGCTGTCACAGTATTTTGCACAGACAGTTGTGGCTTATTTGTGGAATACATTCAGTAAAACACATTAGAATAACAAACATTTTTAATGCTATGCTTTTACCTTATAATAAAACTTTATGTATTTTCCTGCTTACTCACTTTTGTTTATGTCCATTGCATCTTTCCCGTTCTTTATTCAAGCAATAACCTATTTTTTCTCAAGTGTTTCTATTGACATAATATCCAAATGTAAAGCACATTCCAATCATTGAATCACTAGACAATATAAAAAAGCAATAATAGCTAAAATACCAACAAAACCAAATAAAATAATTAGAACTGGTAGCTTAAAAAGAAAATAATCATAATCAATTAAGTATACTACATCTTTAAAACTAGTTAGGCATTTACCATTGGAAAGAAATAATTTGTTTGCTTCTTAGTGATGTAAAATATCAAGTAAATTGATGTAGACAAGAAAAATCATGTAATTTGAAATCTACCTTTGCTTGGACATGATAAATAACATAAAACTCCCTACTTCATTGACAGTGATTTTGCATTTATACTTCTGTGACATAAACTCACTACTCCATTGACAGTGAATTTGCATTCATAATTGATAAAAAATGTTTTCCATATACATTCTGCTGCTTTGTTATTATAACTTGATTAATTGGTTGATTAATCATTTTTTAGTTCTTACATTCTACCCAACTGTAGCACTGAGCCCTTGTTTTGTTCATGCTATATTATGTCTGAAATATAGTGGTGACTATGATAGATATTAATTTTGCCTCATAGAAAGTTAAAAAAAAGCTTAAATAAGGAGATAAAGGCTGTAAGAGAAATATATGGTATCATGGAAACAGTTACAAAAACTAGCCAATGAAACTTTAAAATATGCTACAGCAAAGCAGACTTTTTTTTTTTTTTT
>NW_007260479.1:1734790-1744373 GCF_000164805.1 Carlito syrichta
GCTGATTTTTTGATTTATTGTAGAGATGAGGTCTTGCTGCCCAGGCGGGTCTCGAACCCGCAGGTTCAGGCAATCCACTCACCACAGTCTCCCAAAGGTGCAGGATTACAGGCTGAGCCACCGAGCCCGGCTTGGAAAGCAGACTTTTAAATGAAAGAATTTGAGTTATTCAGGTGAAGATTGTGAAAGAAACAGCATCCACAAAGGATCAGAGATGAGACAACTCATGGATTCATGTGAGAAGTAAAAGATATTCAGAAAATCTAGAGTATTTAGCTTTCATAACTATATGAGAACACATGATTAAGCATTTGTGTTTCAAGTGGATCAGTGGGAAATGTTAGAGAATTTGCATTTTATTCTAAGAGAACTACCAAGACTTTAAAAGAGAGACAGGATAGAAATCAGGTAAAATGGGTAAGAAGGAAGATTGTGTTGGCTGAAATGAGTGTTCATATTTTTGAGAAATATTTAGAAGAGTGGCCGGAAGGATTGATTAATTGAATATAATGGAAACAATATGGTCAGAATCATAAAAAACACACAGGAGTTTCATCTGGGCAATTTCTGCTTGGATTTAAGTACAATTTTGTAAATATACTGATGAGACTATATTTCTCTTTCATATTTGTCTTCACTAAATTTATGGACACAGCTGTGTCTATACCTTGTTTAATCAGGCTCAATTGTCAACACTAGTGTTCCTTTGCTTTGTTATTTTATGATGTGGTTTCAAGACCATTTATGCTAAATACAGATTGGTGTTAATGGCTTTAAAATCACAGTAGTTTGAATTTAAAATATTACTCTACAAAATGTTAGTGAACTATTGTTTTAGAACTATTGTTCTAGTATTTTAAAAAATATTTGAAAGTTTAAGCTGGCTGTAATATTTATAAGGAGTATATCACACTTTTTTTCAAAGAGAAGGACTTATGATTGATTCCATGAGTTACATTATTGTAATTTATTGATTAAGTTACATTGTTTTAATTTATTAATGCAATGTGTACCTCTGTACTTTCTATAAATAACATTAATTTGAGATTATTATCTGGTTCATATGAATGTTGAAGGGAGAGATCTATGGTATAGAATAGAGAACACATGAAGCACTGTAAACTCTTATCTTATTTCTAATGTAATATATAAAAGGTAACTGTGAATTTGGCACATTGAATACAAATTCAAGTGATAATCCAAGATGATCTAAAACACCCCAGGTGATTCTCATATTAAAAAATAAGGTGTTTAAACTCTCAAATCATAATAATACACAAATTTCTCTCCTCAACATATATCCAGTGATAGCGTCTTTGGGCAAGCAAATTAGTAGACACTGAAGATAATTTTGTATATTCACAATTTGTTAAAGGGAAAGTGGTGGTAGATTTTTGCAGAGAATGATTTTCATAACACAAATGCAAAGTATGTTTATATAAAGACTTATAGATTAGTATGTATAAAGGTGTGAAGAGACAATAGAGGGCAGCGTTCTCATCAATCAATTTGAATATACAGTATAATACAAGTTGTTGGGTCAAAAATTACTCCAAATTTCCTTGGTTGGAAGGAACATCAGAGAAAGTGTATTATATATTGTCCACTGAAGTTAAAAGTTTGCATACCAAAATAAAATATTGAGAATATTAAGAGTTTTGTATCAAGAGGCAATTCAATAAAATTTAATTCAGACTGATATAGAGTTTGTAAAAAAAAAATTCAGTAGCTAAATAGACTATCTTATATTAATACTATCCCATGTGCTTCACTTTGATTATATAATTTGATTTAAAATAATTTTGGTTTAGAAACTATAATTAACACAACTTATCCGGAATCTTTTGAACTACATGTTGTCTATTCCTTTATAAAATTATTTTAGATTAAATTGTGGCTATTATTTTGAAAATTAAGGAAAAGTAACTTTTTTTTCAGTTTCCCCAATAAGTAAATTAAATGCCATCCTTTTGTTTCCTAATTTAATGCCAACTTAACATTTCAGTTAAGAATATTTTCTTTTGAGGTCTCGTGAGGTGACTCCCGCCTGTAATCCCAAGCACTTTCCGAGACCAAGGCAGGAGGATTACTTGAGGTCAGGAGGTTGAAAGCAGCCTAGACAACATAGCAAGACATTGTCTCTACAAAAAAAAAAAAAAAAGAAAGAAAGAAGAAGAAAAAGAAAATTTGCCAGTGTGGTGGCATACGCTGTAGTGTCAGCAACTCAGGAGACTGAGGCAGAAGGATCTCCTGAGCCCAGGAGGTCAAGGTTGTAGTCAGCCATGATCCTGCTATCACACTCCAGCCTAGGTGACAGAGTGAGTTCGCAACCAAAAAAATAAAATTTTTTTATTTGAATAGAATTCATCAGTTTAGGGAGCTATTCTTTAGTATAATGAAAGTACTTTCTTAATTTATAAATCTTATTTTTCAATCTATCTTGCTGAAGACTGGACAGAGAAATGAATAAAATATATATTCAAAATAAATAATTCCCTCAGCTATATGAATGTGCCAAGATACCATGGTGATTTTTACAACACAATTGTTGCTAGGAGTGTTGAGATCATTCTCCCACCTCCTTTCCATCCTACTCAAAAAGTTCTGTGCAATTTATTCTGTCAGCAAGTTAACAAAAATCAAATGGACAAGAACCGGATGTTCTGAAGAAAGCATTTAGAAGGCGACTAGAGGTTTTGCTGCCTCAGTTGGGAGGGGTGGCATTTACCCTTTTTCAGTGATCTCTGACTGCATTTGGACTGTCAAGATAGTGAATAGAAGCCAGGAACATCTTTACCATCTGTGCTTGGCAACGTTTTACAGACTGCCTGCCAAAGGAGAAACAGCTTCTTTTAGTACACACCTCAGTGCCATTTTTCCTACCTTTTAGCTCTCCATGAGGTTACATTACAGATGACTTGGCTGCAGAGTAATAGACCAACTGAAAATATGAGGATTGCACACAACCCAGCAAATTACCATTTAAAAAGAAGTATTTGCTATCTGAATACTTCTAGGCATAATCCATTTTTTAAAACTTTATACTTTTACCTAAATCCTATACAGTAATTTGAAAAAAAGTTCTCTTCTTAAATGTCATGAATACAATTTGCAAATGAGAAAAAAATAGGTCTAAAGCCTAAGTCAGACAAAAAATAAACTGAAATATTCTGAATTTAACAATTTCCTTAAACATAGGTGTTGAATGGGAGAGTTAATTCCATTATACATATATTTTTACTGGATACTTATTGGATAATTATCTAGTATTCTACAATATGAATATTTTGTGGAAATAATCAACAAAAAATTTTTTAAAAGCTAAACTAAGGTAAAACATGAAGCTATGCAAATGAAAAAGCCAGAAATCAAAAGTAGTTTTTAATTATGATGTGTATATTAAAACCAACAATTATTCAAAAGAATACACATATATTAATGTTCACTCTGCTCATGGCAATGTGTCTGATGTTACAACTGCTTCGTACAGTCATTTATAAGCTCTGAACATGGTTAAGAAACTGTGTGATGGGAGAAGTCTTTTGTATAAAGTAATTTCTGAAACTTGTTTTATAGTTTTTCACTCCTCTTGACCTCTTTATAAATATTTTGAATAAACTTACATTAGTTTACCACTGTTGCAAAGTATCTTATATCCTACTAAAGGATATACATCTATAAATAAACTTAATACAAGAACATTTAAAAATATATTATAGCCATCACAAAATATCTGTTATGTTTTCAAAACATAATACAAAATTCATATATACTTAAGTCAATAAAGAAATAGTACTTGAGATAGAAATGAAGACTGTATAGGAGAAAGGTAGTAGTAATAATTGAACAGTATCCCATGTGCTGAAAAAATTTGCAACCTAAGAAGTAGTAACTAATTTCATTTGACTGCTGCATAGACCATATCTTTGTGTGGTTAGGGGATAGTAGGAAATAATATTGGGAAGTCAGTGTCATATATTGTCTTCAGTGTCTGACTTAGAAGTGGCATACCATTAAGAAAATAATGGTATCAATGGCTTAGTCAGGGAAATAAATTATGTTAGTATCACATCAAGATGATTAAGCCATACACACACACACACACACACACACACACACACACACACACGTATGTATATGTATATAAGTATGCATATAATATATGTGTATAATATGCTAATATTATATGTATATATGATGGAGCAGAGACGCTTGATGCAAAAAGACATTGCAAAAGGTGAAAGTGATGATGCTGGCTTGCACTGAGGTGGTGGCTCTGGGAATAAGATGAATTTAAGAGTAACTGGGAAAATACTGAGCCTTTTTTTTTTTTTTTTTTGAGTTGGAGTCTCACTCAGTCGCCCAGACTGGAGTGCAGTGGCCGCTCCCAGCTACCGCAGCCTCGACCTGCTGGGCTCCGGCGATCCTTCCGCCTCAGCCTTCCGAGTAGCTGGAACTACAAGCGCGTGCTACAACGTCCGACTAATTTTTGATTTATTGTAGAGATGGGGTCTCTCCAAGTTGCCCAGGCAGGTCTCGAACCCGCGGGCTCAGGCAATTCACTCACCTCGACCTCCCAAAGAGTGGGATTACAGGCTGAGCCACCGAGCCCAGCCTATACTGAACCATTTTGAGGTCTATCATTATCTACCAACATCTCTAAATACATCAAAATCTGAAATATTTTTGAGATAACAAAAGAGAGAAAAATCATGCTATAAAAATAATAGTGATCTATCACAGAAACAAAGAACAGTGTACCATATGTTCTCACTCATAAGCAGACCTTGAACAATTATAATACTATAAGAAAGAGATTGGCAGTAGTGGGAAACTGTCAGGGGAGAGGGGTGGGATTAACAATTGAGGGAAACTGCTAGGGGAGGGAGTAGCATACCTCATCAGCAAGGGTACCTGCATAATCAACGTTTGTATACTTAATCCTGAATTGTATCCAGCATCTTTATAATAAACATAAATAAATAAATAAATAAATACTTTTAAATCGTCTTTAGGCATCTTACCTTCTTTCCTACCTTTCTCAGTACATTTTTCTCTGATCCCTTTTCCTTCTTTGTTGCTATAAGATCATCTTTAAAAAACAAAAACTTATTCTGAAACATACAACAGACTGTTTCAAAATAACATAACTTTGGAAAGTATATTGCTTTACAATTTTCACTCCTTTTTATCTCAATCTGATATCTAATATATGAGCTCCCAAAGTTTATTGATTGTGTTGACAGATTCTCAAATGGGTTAAATTCTATGATTCTCATAAAGATATTGACAGAGTTGAGGGCATATACTAAGTAGATTATAATCACTGACAATTATCATTTAAATCCCATCTGTTATCAGTAGAGTAAATGTGCTTTACTAGGTAGCCAAATATGAAAGTAGTTAACTCCAGGCTCTTCCCTCTTTAATTTAATTGTTCTATTAATTCTGGAGTTATTTTCCTAACAATTTTGAACACTGCCAAAAGGACATTCAGAGACAGTGGCCAGTGGCAGAAGTGAATGATATTGCCAGAAAAATACAGTTATTTGCAACAATAATACTATTAAGAGGAGAAATGGTAAAAAAATATATATATATATCTTTCACAACGTCAAGATTTGAGGGACCCAGGGTAAAAAGAGGTTATTATGATGACTTGTGCTGCAAGAGTGATACCAAAATTAATATATTGAGAGAGATTTTACTGGATTTTTTTCACTATATGGGTAAGTCTGAAACCAGAGTTCTAGGAATAGATTTCCACTGATATTTGAAAGGGTGTTTTGAATAGAGATAAGAAGAATGCTTCCACAAAGTTGTAAGTTCCAATTCACATGATTTAACCAGAAAGAACTTGCATGCCACTGATGAAGAAGTAATAAAAAGGTTTTATCCAAACATCAGTGAACTTTTCAACACGTGATCTTTAAGACATTTTCTTACTTTAAAATTGTATGATTCTATGCATTAAGTACATACAGTAGAAATGTGAATGTGTAGCAAGTTCAAAGATGGTGATAATTTCCTGAGACAAATTCATTTCAGAAATACTTATTATATAACTACTATCAGTCAGATCTATTGAAGAAACTGTGAATACAGTAGCAAGCCATATGAACAACATATGTGGTTTCATGGAATTTGCATGGCAGTTGTGGGGGGCGTCTTATAAAATAGTGAACTGCAAACTAACATCATAGTGTGGAGATGAATATGAGGGAAGACCCAAAAAACTCCTGACATCTTTTGGAGGGCAGACTCCTTGTAGTACATTCGGATTTGTTCCTCCAGATCAAACGGTCAACTAAAGTTTTTAATCTGAACGTTTTGAGAGGGATGCATCACGATTTGTGGAAGATACATCCTGAGTTGTGGCAAGCAAGTGACTAGTTCTTCCACCATGACAATGCACCTGACCACACTGCGCTGAGTATTCAGCAGTTTTTGACCAAAAATGACATGATCTCTGTGTCCTACCCTCCCTCTTCACCCAATTTTTCCTTAAGTGACCTTATTTTGTTCCCTCAGGTGAAAAAGTCACCAAAGGGAAACATTTTTCCAAAGGGAAAGAGGTGAAACAAAAAAACAGCAGAAACACTAAAAAGCATCACAACTGGCAAGTCCAAAAACTGTTTTGAGCAGTGGAAAAAGGTATCTCCAAAAGTGTCTTGCATCAAACGAGAGTTCACTGAAGATAACGTGAGTTTAAATATGTAAGAATAAATACACAATTTTTAATAAAAAATTTCATTTTGGAGGGGATCCCCCATCCTGTGTGATATAAAGCACACAGAAAGAGCAACACAATAAATATAATTCTTTTATATGGGTGGTTAAAAAATAATCTCTGTGGAACATTGTCTTAGTTTGATTTATGCTACTCTAAAAGAATGCCAGAGACAGGCAATTTATTAAAGAAAGAAAAAATTACCCAAAGTTCTAAAGGCTGAGAAGTCCAAGATTGAGGAGCCAGCATTTTGTAAAGTCTTCTTGCTGTATTATCTCATGGCAAAAAGCAAAGGGGCAAGAGAAGGTGAGAGAAAAAAGGGACCAAACTTGTTCTTCATAAGGAACCCATTCCCAAGATCATGCCCTCATGGCCTAATCTCCTCTAAATATTTCTCATTTCCCAACACTGTTGCACTGGGGATTGAGTCTCCAAAACATGCATGCTTTTGGGGGGATATATTCAAATCATAGAAAACAGGGATACAAACTAGAAACTGGAAGCTAGAAAAAGAGGCAGCCAGGGAACTAGCTGTAGGGGAAAAGTTTCCAGCTGTGGAATCTGTACATGCAAATTCCCTGAGCCTGGTGTTTGGAGAACAAAGACCAGTGTGCTAGGTAGTCATAACCAAAGGAGAACATACTGGAAGATTAGTGCAACACTGATAGAACTATTAAAGGGGAGAGATAGACAATGTCTACAAGGGTGAAAATAATACAAAAAGTACTGGAGAAGTAGGTTTAGACTAACCTTTTACCTTGACAAATGTGAGGTACATTTAATTGATGTAGGAGTATTTTTAAGTTAGAGATTAGGGATTCAAATATCAACATTCACATCATAAAATCTATTTCCAGTAATGTAGAAAGCAATCATCTGAGAAAGAAGGAAATAAAGGGAGATTGTTTAGGCAGAAAGGGAAATTAAATCATTTGAATCATTTTCTCAAGAAATACAAAAGAAATTTTTAAAAAATTATGTGTTTCCAATTGCCAATTAGAGTAAATGTATAAATTAAACAAACATTTATTAAATACTTACTAACTCTGAGATTAAGGTCTAGGCCCTGGGAATATGAAGAATAAAATATGTGATTCCTGCTATGGTAGTTCATATTTACATAAAAGCACAGCTAAAACTCACATGACTTTGTGGTAGTTCCTACCAACATAAACTTAAAATTTATCCAATAAATCATTATCACATAAATAACAGCAAATGCCGTTATTTCATTCTATCCATGAATAAAATCTGTAGTATATGTATTCTGGAATTTTGCATTAATAATTGTGTAGGAAGTAATGCATAACCATGAATTGGCCCTAGGTCTATAATTTTCTCTGTTGAAAAACATAGAAACTGATAATGTGAGTGAATCACAGACATTATCTTGAATTAATGCAGCTGCTTGCTATTGTATGCTATTATACACAGTTCTTACACCTATACCCTTAAAAATATGTAAAAACACATGGAATTTTCTTTATTCTTTAAGATATATATGTGCAAGACCAATAACAAATAAAATAATGTACAAATAAATGTATTTGAGTGATTCTGAACTCTGATGTCTTGCAAACTGAGCGTACTCTTCGTCAGCTAAAGTAAAGTGATAATAAATGTCAAATGCCTTGTGTGAACATGTATCACTGTTTGTCCTTTGCCGAGTCAATAAGAGATTGTTAGTCAAAACATTATAAGGTCTCCTAATTAAATGGTTAAATTAATTAGTGTGTAATAATGATGTTTATATTTCTATATCAATCCATTATTATATTTTGACTTGACTTACACTGTGCATTTTATTGTTGTTTACGTATTTTTAAATCTGAGAAACAAACTTACATTGTATACTTATTTCCCACTAATTATGCCCCAATAATCCCTTCCCAACATCTTCTTTTTCTGTTGCCATATCCCCTTTCACCATCTGTTTATCCAAAAGCTATAAAGATATAAGACATAAAACAATATCTTGAACTAAAAGGCAATCAATAGTTTGCCAAAAAAAAAAAAACAAAAAAACTCCCAAATCTATAACTACAGAACTCTCTTCCATGGTTCAATAGTTCCAATTTCCAAATAGACACAAAGATCTTTATAACATTAGGCACTTCAAATTTGTCATGTAGAGAGTCTGATTAAATAACACCTTTACCCAATACATTACGAAAAAAAAAAAGCCTCAGTTCTCTTTTAAATATCCTTTCTATGTCAAAATCCTTACCAGCCTATACTACAAATGCAACCACAAATATAAAAGCTATGTCTGTGTTTCCCTTTATTACATTTTATTCAACCAATTAGCTGCCCAGAGGGCTGAGTAAAAATTCAAAAATATTTGATCAAATGCCTTTTTTCCTGGTTATGGCTCTCACTAATCAAGCCTCAGGCCTTCTTGAGCCCTGGTGATACTGAAAGATCTTTTTCAGCCTATATCTAGCGTTGGGTGCTAACTTGATTTTACTCAAACAATAATTTGTTCTTGATTTAATGATCAATTTTTTAAAAATGTAAATGCTCCCTCATCTATCCAAATTTGTGTACATGGATTTGTTGTTATATTGGAAACCCAATGTTTAGCATGCTTATCATTGTTTCTAATGAGACCAGTCTCTGGGAAAAGATTTTCTTTCTTATGAGGACTTTTTTGTTTCCTGTCTAGTGAGTCTTAGAATGGCCTATAGAATGGTCTATATATGTCAGGAGTGGGCTTGTTAAAAATAATAATTATATTAGTTTCTAATTGTTGCTAGAATAAATTACTACAAATTCAATGATTTAGAGCGATATTTTTTTTTTGAGTTGGAGTCTCACTCTGTCGCCCAGACTGGAGTGCGGTGGCCGCTCCTG